>NW_010388343.1:491-14559 GCF_000710305.1 Buceros rhinoceros silvestris | reverse complement strand
CAGCAGGAACCCACTGGCATTTCCCATGTCTCTCCTCGCATGCCAGAAAGATCACCAAAAAAATTAAAATCAGCAAGGGCTTCAATTCTGGAACGTACTCTTCTAGCAGGTAATATGACAGTTGCTTGAGCTGTCAGAGGTGTCAAAAAAGTACTCGCCAGTTACTTCCAGTATGTGATTATTCATTAGGAAGGGGTGTAGCTGCCAAAGGCGTTTCCTCCTAACTGCGAGCCAGGAACACCTGCTACGGCATTGCCCACACCGAAACAGATGTGGTTCTGAAGAGACACTGCAGTTCCAGCGCTACCAACACAGTCATCTGATCATCATCTGCATCCTGGAGAGCGTCAGTGGGGAATGCCAGTCTGGATTAACTGAACGCAGCGTCTGCTCTGCTCCACACCACCAAACGCCACCAGAAGCATTTTTGCTGTGAGAACAGCCTCATCACAGCTTTCTCCAGAACCTCACCCTGCGAGGTGTTTATCCACGCGTTCAAGTCCATGACAGTTCTCTACCTACTCTAGAGGGGGCAATGCAGTCTCTTCAATACAAGAAAAAATCCACATCCATCTTCTGTGTAAAGAGTTAACAGAGTTATCTCACTGGACAAACATTTATACCTTTCACCTGTGAGTAACGTGTGCCGTTTCTCTTGCTGCACTTTGGTACTGGAAGAAGCGGAGATGCAGTTTGACTTCTGGGGCCTCTGTCTGGTGGACACTAGAAGAAAGGAAGTTACTCATGGCTTACATGACGTTTATTCATCACTTTGTACAGCGGCAACAAGTGACGTGGAATCTACTGGAAGCTTTCTCGACAAACGGTACATTTTTGAGATGGAGTCAGCAGAAGGGCTTGTGTGCTGTAGCCCAAGCTGTACTTTGAAACCCTTCCTGTGTGCTGCCTCGCCACCTACAACTGCAGAATGTTCATCTGCTGCAAGCAAACCTGAGTAAGAGTTTCAAAGCTAAAAATGTAACTGCTTGAGGCAGTTTGCTTTGCCCGGCTGGTCCTGAAGGTGCAGAGGCTCACAGGTTACCTCCCGTCTATGATTTTTCTCCTATAATTGCATCATTTTGAATGTCTAAGGTGAGTTCCTCAACAGAACGGATGCTGCACATTCTGAACATTCACATCTGGAGAGAATGTGACATTAACACAATTCCGTGTCTGTCACCACTAGTGGAATCCCAAGAGTAGTAAATTAAACATCTAAGTTGTAGCTGCTGGACTCCAAAGCTCAAGAATATTCACACAGATTAATTTAAAACACCAAGTAACTTACAGACTCTGCTCTTTTTAGAGTCATCCCAGAGTTTTCAGTTTTCCTTTTGCTTCCAGCAGCTTCTGCTTTCTTCCAGGCTTCTAGACGAAACCTCTCCATGATTCTTACTTCCTCTTTTAGCTCCATATTCTCATTTTCTAAAGCCTCTATTTGATCTTTCAGGCGTCGATGGGTGGTTGACCATTTTGCCTCTTTTCGTTTAAAATCTTCTTGTAACTCTGCAATCTGCTGCTTCAAAGCCTTTGAAAAATGCATGTTTACAAATTAAAGAGCTTTCATTTTTCACTATATGAAATGATTTTAACGTTCTAACAGAAATACAAGCACACACACCCCCCAAAAAAAAAATAAGATCAGCCTAACGAGGCAGAGGGTGAAAGGTAGACGTTTCCCCTCGGGAAGAGCTGCTATTTACTGTTTATAGACCACCAACTTCTTCAGCTCAACTTCAACCACAGGAGGTTGTACTCTTGGTGTCCTTTACACTTCATAGACTGGCCAGTACAAATACAGGTGAGACAGAAACGTGAAATCTTCAAGGCTACCCTCGATAGGACCCTTCAAAAATTTTGGCACAGGACAATAGGGAGGACACAAGGCCATGGAACACGTGCGAATCTGCCCAGCCAGGTCAGCAAATGTTACTTCAATCTGCTGAAGTAAGGAACGTTTCTAGGGAAGGAGGAGACATCCATGAGTGATGTTTTATACAGCTTGTCTACACGTCTCAGGTACCACTCATCCTGACAACGGAGAAACAAGACCCGCTTGTTCCACCTCTGACACCTAGAGATCTAAAAGTAATCACAAAATGTAACTCTGAAAATGGCAGATGACTACACCTACGGGTCCACAGTTACAGACAGAATAAAACACAAACACAGCTTTGGTTTGTGTACTGATCCATGACCACGAATAAAAACTTCACGTTAACTACAGGCATTTTGTATCCAAGTTGAAGATCACACTACCACAGCCATAAGCAGTTCTTAGTGTGGAAACATGACAAAAACATTTGCTCGTTAGGGGGGTTTGGCCTAAAATCATCAAACAACGTCGTGCAGACGGTATGTCCCTTCCTCAGTCAGGCCACGCCTACCAACAATCCCCATCTTGAAATCACTTGCAGCCTTTCAGTTAACTTAGAATTTAGTCCTTCACTGCCTTTAAATTCATTTACGTGTTCCTGTGTGGGCTAGAAGAATATATTTTCAAACCTGAATTTCATCGCGTTCCTTTTTATCTGGAATTGCTCTAGCTTCTGTGGCATATTTTTCAAAAACTTTACGCTCCTTTTGCAGTTTTTTCGTTTCCTTTTTTTTATATTCTTCTATTTCAGCCAGTTCTTGGGCTTTCTGCTGTTGGAAGTCTGCAATCTCTTTCCTATAATTATGAAACAAAATTGTTGGTTTAGCCCAGAACTACTTCAAATCTGGATTTTAAGAAGAAAAAAAGACTCTGCATTTTATGGTCACTGATTCCAATGCTGCATTTGTTACCCCAGGAAGACTTACCTACAAATGGTATTACTTATTTGAGGAGTAAGAATTGCCACACAGTCTTTGAAGTCCAGTAATTTCTATTTTTATATCTTCTAGTCACAAAAGTTATCCTGAATCTAACAAAGCTTTGGCTAAAATTTTCCAGCATTCTTCAAAGCAGTAGAACCCCATTCTCCCTCTCAAACTCCCTCCCCATGCTCTATGCAAAAAAATAAATAGGGAAAATAATCTAACAGCAGGAGGTCGCAGGTTAAACATTAGCCAACAACATGGTGCTGTCCCCCCGAAGAAAGCCAGAAGTGACTTTGGTAGGAATAGGTATGCCACGTTAATGTCACCCGAGAGAATTACTCTGCTCTGTGTGTCACTTTTAAGTCCCTCAGTTCAAATGAAAAGATTCTCATCCGATCCAAAGGAAGAGCATCATGTTAGCGTGAAGACCAGTTTTGGAAGACCAGTTTAGGTCTGTGTTACCACTCAGGACAAAAGCACACCAGTTCCCCCGAGTACAGCCTTTACCGGTATCACATTGAACTAGCACGGGCTCGTCGTACTATAATGTGTGTGTGAGTAGTAACTACAGTTCAATATACTCACAGAGCAACAACGGTTTCTTGATCTATGTCTCCACCGTAACCGAAACACAGCAATTATCTGCCGGTGCTGTTGGGCATTCGTCTGGAACACGCACCGCAACGGTGCAGTTAAGAATTACCTGATGTGTGCCAAGGCACGCTCTCTTTCTTCACGGAGCTTAGTTAGACTCGCATTTTCAGCTCTGAATCTCTCTATTTCAGCTTCCAGTTCAGCGAGTCTCTCTCTCAGGACCTGGGATGGAATGGTGTTTCCTGTCAAAGAACAGCCACATATAAGTTATCTAAGCTGCAGCCGTCAGGCTGAAGTAGACAATTATCAACAGCAGTTAAAACACAAATCAAAAATATCAAGTGATACCATTTGAGAGGTAGCAGTAGTACTGCCAAAAATTTCTACTGTTCAGATAACACAGAAGTGACGTTTTAAAGCACTCTGCACTGTTTGCTCAAGTACCTTGAACACTGAGTTTATCTATCATCTTCGTAGAACTAAATATCTATTAGGAATTGGAGCGTGAAGGACTTCACATCAAGCTGGAGAAGTCAAATGAAGGTGTAAGGGCCAAGCTTCACACGGGAAAGGAAGTTCTTCCAAGGTATATCACAGCAGTCTGCTCGCACCCGTCACCAGTGCAAAACCTCCTGCAGAGGCCGATAACAGGATTTGTGGCCTTTGTTTCCATCCCACTTTCCTGTTCAGTCACTCCTTAAATCTCGCAGGGTTTTAACAGTCTGAATCTGCAACAGAAGAGCCAAATACTGACACTGCAGTGTAGTTGGCTCGTTCACCCTTAAATGCTCAAAGATTCCACCAGAAACCCTCTACCCCTCTTCCTGCAAGCAACATCCAGCGGCGATCTTCAACCCTACAAAATCACTTCTCCACAAGACAATATGCAGAAGTAGCAGCTTTCATATGAAAGCCTGATAAAAACCTAAACACCACAAAATAAACATTCATCGGAGCAGAGTTTGAAACGAAGATCTTGCCTCTTTACAGAGGACAGATTTAAGCGCCAGCCTGTGCCACCAGCCCGTGCCACCAGCCCTTCACTGAGCAACTGCATTTTCAATAAACTCACATAAAGGCAACAGCTTCCACAGGCGCTTTTAGGTAGGGACAGTCCTTCCCCGGTCCGTAGCCACACGGTCAAAATCAACTTGGGCAAAGCAGAAAATGAACCCACGTTTCCCATATTCCACGTGAATTCTCTAGATACTACCCTACTGTCAGAAAATACGGATGGGGCTGACACCCCCTCGTATTTTATGAGAGGAACAAGCTGACCTCCCAGCACACAGCACCACCCTACTGTGGGATAAAAGTGCACTGAGGAGGAAGGGGAGGTACCGCTTCATTTTCAACGTGCCTTTGGTACGTTCCTCCATTTGGAAACAGCGATCAGGCAGCTCGAGATAAAAGTTAGTTCAGTGAGTTGACAGAAAAATAGCCTCTATGAAAAGGTGTTTTCACTGATCGTACTCATTCTGCAAACCGCGGAGCTGTTAGATCTGGTATCAGACATGCAACCAGGAGAGGAGATGAAAGGTGAGAACAGGGCCATTCCCTGCAGCACAAGTCTGTGCTTACACCCGTCAGTGAAACGTCAGGTTGAAGCTTAAGTGTTAGGAGGAAAGACTTGTAATATATGTCTTCTTCAACATTTCCTACCAGCTGCAGTTCTCTCACCTCCTGGCTCCTGCTCCACTTTTGATACGACTCCACGCTCTGGATGACAGCCCGCCTTCTGCTTCGCTTTCAGTGCGGGAAACAGTTTCATCATCAGGTCGGATACAGGGGGCCCACTTGAGTCACCGTCCGCTGCAGACTCCCTGGTCATTTCATCTCCCCTCTTTGAGGCAACTTTTCTCTTTATTGCTTTATCTGGGACAGTTGCATCATTCTTAATGGAAAGGTCCATCTGTAAAGGTATTTTAGTATATTTTTCAGGGAAATCACTGTTCACATAATTTTCATCAAGATCACTCCATGTTCTTTCATCATCAAACTCAAACTTACTCCTGCTTATACAAGACACGCTTCTCTGATGGTCTGAAGCTGTTCTAACGTTTTTCTTTGACAGCGCACTGCCGTCTTCGTCTGACGAGCCAAGGTCAGCATCTCCATTTTTGCTTGCTTTGATGACGTCTGTAACAGGACCTCCAAAAAATTCTGGATCACTTTCTCTGTGGCTCATAAAGGATGTCTCAGTATCTTCATTTCCATGCTTTAACGTGGTCTCAAATTCACTCTCAGAATCTGTAGTGGTATCACCACTGCCCTCGCTCTTCTCTTCATTTACAATCCATGGATTATTTTTTAAGGCAGGAGCTGCTGTCGTGGAAGAACCTGAAACAATCACTCTGTCCGTTTTACTCAACGGATCCTTCATTCTAAAAGCTGCTCCTGAATTTGAGGCTGTATGCGTAACCGCTCTGTCGCCTCTATTTCCCTGTGCCAGGCAGTCTGCCTTTTTATTTTTCTTATTTGTAAGTTCAGCAGCCAGCACCTTTACTTGTTCCTGTTTCACCTTGATAGGGGTAGAAGACATTCTACGACCTTTCAAAGTCTGCTGACCCTGATCTAAGAGCCTTTGCACAAATGAGGAATTACTTGAGAAAGATATTTCATCTGCAGCTTGTTCTAGAAACAAAAATTCATCCAGTTCTAGATTCTCTTTTTCTTTTTCTTTTTCCCAGCTTTCTAGCTTATTCTGAAATGAGAGTTCAAAAGACAGTTCTGAATCTTTTACGGAGTGGTCTACGGGACGTTTACAGTTAGGGAAGGCTCTGGCCAGCTCACAAGACAACTGAGGCTTTTCTGCGTCACGTAATTTGTTTCCAGTGTTGCGAGCGTTAGACTTGGCACATTGGACTGCGTTCTCTTTGTTTTCCATTTTGCTGTTAATTTCTGACGGGAACGAATCTCTCATCTGTCCATCGTGATTTTTTCCTGGCTGCATTCTTGGTTTTGATGGCAGGACATTTTTTCCATTGTGATTCCTGAGCACCAGGCTCTTCTGAACGGGACAATGTTTTGCTGTATCAGGGTGGTTATACTTCTTACACGGTGCAAAGGGGTTCTCAGAAACCTGTTCTTTGCCGGGAGGCAGAGTTTTCTTCTGTAGTTGCGATCTGTCCGCTTTCATAACATTCCTGTCATCTGAAGCCTTTTGTTGAAGTTTTGGGGTGTTTTCTCCAAGTTTTGTAACTTTAGATCTAGCGTTAGTGAATCTTGTCAAGCCTTCTCCTCTTCTCAGGAAGGGTCGTCTGATCGCGGGTTTTTGAATGGCCAGTCCATTTGTCTCCTGACAAGTGGTGAGGAAAAGTAAAACACAAAAGGTTAAAACGCCATTACACAGTTTGAAGATTTCTTCAAATAAATCCCAGATATGAGCAGGAATTTTTACAATACATTTCTACTGCATTTCTAAAAACAGCTTAAACAAGTGAGGTATTTGGGGCTTATTTCTTTATTTTTAAGCATGTGAATATTGCATTCAGTGTTCGTTTTAATGCTAGACTCTCTCTTGCACATTTTTAAAGCACCTATCACATCTTGGCACAATATATAAAGAACAATAAAAGTTAAAAAATAAACAAATAACCTGTAACAACTTCTTTTGCTCCAGCCGCTGCTCTTCTAGTTGTATCTGTTCTTCCAGGAACTCTTCAAATGTCTGTTTCTTCTCCTGAATCGCAGCTTTAATAGGTCTAGTGTAATTTTAAAAAATTGTTAAAAAATTGTTAAAAATGGAGTCTTACATTTGTATATAAAATAACTATATTTAACATCACTGCTATTCAAAGACCTCAGGTGTAATTACAGAAGAGGTGACAAATGAGGAGGTACTTTGTCACTGTCGAAGTTAATCTGAGAAATGCATTATAACCCCAGCTGCTTGTCTCCTGAGTTTACCAAATCCCTGCTCCGGGTCACACACACCCCTAAAGGATACTCTCTGTGGGTTTTGTTGTTTCTTCTTTCATTGGTTTTCTCAGTCACCCTTTCTTCTGCCGAAGAGCACCAAACTTCCCCTGGTGGTTTAATGATGCTGCCAATGTCTACGGTATCACTCAGTACTGCTACTGAGCCTGCGATCCTGACCTCCCCCGGGACACCCCTCCTGCTTCACAGGAGTCCTGCGCCTGGCTGAGGCGAGGGAGCTTTCCCAGCAGCCCACGTGGGGCTGTGTTTTGGATTTGGGACTACAACAGTGTTGCTAACACGCCGGTGTTTTGGCTATAACTGAACGCTGCCTGCACAGCATCAAAGCTTTCTTTGGTTTTTTGTGCTGCTCACTGCCCCCAAGCAAGACTGGGAGCTAGCAAGACGCTGAGAGGGGACACAGCCGGAGCAGCTGACCCAAGTTGACCGCAGGGATATTCCTTGCCATCTAACATCATGATCAGCACTAAAAACCGAGGGCTTGGTCTTCCAAGTAGCTGTTGCTCAGAGACCAAGCGGGCAGTGGTCTGCTTGTGGGAGGTGGGGTGGCTGCCTTTGCATCACTCGGGGTTTTTTCCCACCCACCACAGCCCGAAACAAGCATTTCTGGGTTTTGTGATGACCCAACAGACAAGGCAGAGCTTTAAAACACTACTGGCAAACACTACTTTTATTCTATCGACTCCACAAACAAAGCTCTTACCATACATGAGGCGGCTTCTGCCACAAGCACTATTATTACTTCTTAACCATATACAGACATTTAGATAAACGTAACTCCTGATAATAAACTAAAACGTCACAGACTTACACTCCTCCTTCACGCTACTCCTTTCACCATGTAACAGTGGATAGGAGGTTGTAATAAAGCAAACTGTGAACAGTAATTAAAACTGTTTCTATACTAAGCTATAGACGCACTTGTTTCTGAGCTATCGTTACCCCAAACTGCACGTGCCTCTTCAGCCAATACACAAGAGCACATCTTTCACAGCATAAGCGGTTTTGAGCCAGAACCTCTCTTACTGCTGGCCTCCACAGTACCTGGCAAAATGGAATTCGTGGTTGAGAAAGCTACACAAATTCAGAATACCAGACTCTTTCAATCAGGACTCCAAATTTGACCAAACTCGTGTTATTTGACAAAAACTCCATAATAACGGTCTGAATTACCTTTCCTCTGTATTCGTCCACAAATTTCCTCCGCTGGAGTTTTCAGAGAGATCTGCACTTTCCACACGTAAAGGATCAAGGTGATGATCTTCACTCTCCATTAATAAGTCCATCTTCTGTTCTGGACATGACATGTTTCTTCCTGTGAAATTAACAGAACTTTTTTTTCTCCGCAACAATAAATCAGTTTTCAGCTCATACTTTAAGCAGCATTCAGGTCAGATTAAAACCAGAAGGAAGCTTCACGGTAATGTAGTCTGAATTCCTACATAAAATAGACCTAAGATTTCCCCAAATTAATTCTTATTTGAATTTGAGCTTTCTTCTTAAATAACATCCAATTATGCAGTAAAAATTTTCCACAGACCTTAAATAACCCATTCTAATTATTAATCTTCTCTGCTAGAGTTAATTTATGGTTTAAAAAACAAAAACAACTGAACGAATTTGAATGTCTGCTGTACTGAAGAGCTCTCTTATCTCATCTCCTGTTTCCCATGTATGTAAGTATAAATTAAGATCGATTTATCCTTCCACGTCCTCTTAAAACACGCCCTCCGATTAAAAGCTTTAAAGCTGGTCCAAAGTACGATGAAATGCAATCTCACACAGGTTAATAAGGTTTATTAAATTGCTAGATTCAAATCAAAACCACCGCTCCAGTCACAGCAGCGGAGCAGTCCTACAGGTGCCAGTCATACAGCAGAGCAGTCACGATGGTGCCAGCGGTAAAACTGGGAAGAGGAGGAAAGATAAAGAACTCCAGTGCATTGTTTCTGAGGCACAAATAATTTTTAGTCCTACAGTGGGGCCTTGTCAATCCATCTTGATCCCTAATTCCAGTTCAGATACTAGCCCTCACAAGAGAGCTGGTCTGAAGACATTCTGTATCCATGGAGAGATCGTTATTTTCCATTTGCCACAGGAAAATGTGGGTACAGTTCAGCCCAAGCAATTCAGCTGCCCACCACCCGTCATCATTTGCTATTTTCCCATTCTTCATTACACACCAGCTTTAGCTACAGTGACTATATTTTTTCCTAAAACAGGCAAGCATTTCATACAGACAAAAGTTGATTTTTGTCTCATGTTGCTTTAACAGAGCTCGCCTGGACGTCACAGGAACACTCTGAGCTCTGTAAGCTGTCAGTAAACCAAACAACAAATTGAGGAAACTAACACTCGTATAAAATCTTCACAGCAAGTAGCAGAAAATTATGCTCAGTAACTACAACGGGATCAAAACCCCACCACACACCATGACTAACCCGTAATATCTTTGTCTCCCTCATTTTTCACACAATTCTGCGTTTTCAGAGGCACACCCAAACCTTGTTTTTCACAGGCAGACACTGCTGAAAGACTGTTCTTCAAAGACAAGGCACAGTCTTTGTTGTTCAGCTTCTGTAAAAAATCACTGTCTTGTGCACGTGGAGAAACAATTGGAGCGTAAGCTCTGTCTTCGAAGATATTCTGGTACCCAGACGATGGCAGCTGGTGTAAAGCTCTGAAGCCTGCTGGATGCCTTTGACTTTCAGCCAGTAGAGTGTAGCCTTGAAATTAAAAGGAGGAAATGGCTGTGTCATTACGTTTGTACCACCACCACGGTTCCACGGGAGAAAAGAAATGGCACTGCAGGGCACAACTGATCACCAGGCTCCATCCCAACGTCACTGATCAAGAATAAGTGATTAGTCAACCTGGATTTTGCTCTCGCAGGGCTAAGCCCTAAATTGGTTTTCTCAGGTAGGCAGAGTGAAAGGAAGATGAACGCTTAAGTCAGTTTGGGCTGATACTGCCAAGAGGAGACAATATCCCTGCTCAACTCTGAAAGCTTCTTCCAGCTCAGCACTGTCCCCTCCCTTTGCACACAGCAAACGAGACTGGAAAACTGACACAGGTTTGAGAGCCTGTTTTTAAACGCAGAGCAGCTCCCTGGCCTGGTTCAGTTCGTCACCCGAACAAATCTGTGCTGCGTGACCAGGAACGAGGAGGGGCAACTTCACCTGGATACACTGACAGCTCAGAGCAATCAAAAGAATTGTGAGAGACAGCTAATCAGAAAGGAAAGCAACTGTTTGATTTACACTGTCTCTTCTATTTAAAATACGTTTTTTTGAAACAAGGGCTCCCATCATAGCGCAAATTGTCCAAGTTACGATAACGGCTGGCAGCTTCTAAAGACAGGACAGTATTCCTTCTGCGGTGGCACTCAACCGTCAGGCGCTGAAGCGATGCAGCACTTCTCTCTGACTAATCAAGTAGCCTTAAGATGAAGAACACTGAATACACCTCCAGCTTTTAACGGGGAAATAAGTTTTTCGGTTTACTCCAAGTACGTCACACGCTTTCTTCCTCCGCTTACCGAGAACTGCTGTCTGGCCAGACACCATGCTCAGGAGCTTCTGCTGCTCTTCCATGAGCCTTTCGAGCTGCTCCATCTGTTGTTTCTTTAGCTGTTCCTGTTTCTGTTGTTGCAGTTCCTTCAGCTTTTCAAATTAAAAAAAATTTTACTCAGAATTAGAGTACCAGAGGATCAGTGTCCTCAGGACAACAGGTATTTCTTGTTTTAGAGGTGGTCCATTAGCTAAGCGTAACACGAAGGAAATTAAGAACTTTTCTATCTATCTATGAATATAGGTGTTATTTCCAGTTTGCCCAGTTAACAGTTCCGCTAGTCTTTAATTGACCAATACGCAAACAACAGGAATTGGAACGCTCATTTCTACCGCACGGGAAAAACATTCAAACTCTGCTCTTTTAACGTGAACTTCTACGACACTGTGTTCTTACTAATATGTGAAATACTTCATAATAATCACAGCTTTAGAAAAAAGCGTGGGGTTGTTCTGCTTTGGGGCTTTTTTCTCTCTCCAAGACTTCAGTTAGAGTGAGCAGTACTGATACAAAGGACCAAGAAAGGGGAAAAAGAGCCAATGCTCTCAAATATTAAAGACTCATGAAGCTGCTGAAGAACTGAAATACTGATTAAATGCAGTAATCCAGTCGTCATTTCCTTGTACAGCAGGAGTCCCTGGCCCTGCCTCAAAACCAGCATTGAGGGCCTTATGACGGCAGAGCATTCTGCACCCTACAGCGACGGGTGGTGGGCCCCCACGTTCATCTCTGTATCTCCAACACACACATGTGGGCTAGTTCCAGCTCCTCCAAAGGAAGGACAGGAGGCCTGATTAAATCCGTCCACAGTCAGACCACACTTGGTCAGAAAAAATTCCTTTCAGTTTCCCTTGTAGTCCCTTAAAACTCCAGTGGAAACAGAAGGCACTATGCAACTTCACTTGGATTATTAAAGAAATCAGACTTCTGCCTGTTTGATAATAATATCCTCAGAAAAATCAAACTGAAAAATTGCTCATACATCCAAAACTACACTCACCACTGCAAGCACTGGGTTTATTTTGTTATAATACATGAGATCGTCAACAGCTTTCTAAGACAGCAGACTTCATAATTCCCCTTCAGATACCATTAAAACAGCTACTACCTGTCATTCAGCCACTGCTGGATACTGCTGACAATGCTGAAAAGGTTCCTCTCATGTAAAATACAGGAGAAAACTTCTGAAGCATCAGGTAAGGTGTGGAATTCTACTCTAGAGACACACAAACTTCTCTCCACTTGAGTGAGCAGAGATAGGAATTTGTGCTAAGGGAGCTGCTAACCGATTGGACAAGGAGGTGAGATTCTTAACCTAGCACTTGCAGCTCACTCGATTTATATCTAATAATTGGGAAGAGCTACAAGCGAACATACAGCCCGTTACGGTAGATTAACTGACATACTTGCATTGGAAAAAACAACTAGTCACATCCCAGCACTCGTCCCACTGTCTTGGATTCTTCATCCCACCCAACACTAACATCTCCATCTAGAGAGAAGCTGGTACAGGGGTGCGCGAACCTGCTCTGAGAACTACCGGAAGATGTTGCTGTAGACACACCAACACACACCTTCACCGCGCTGCGAACGCGTGTGGGGAAGCACTGCCACTACAGTGACCAGCACCCCATTTCTACAGCTTCAAAAAAAACGGAACACTGTAAAACTGCGGGCACCTTTCCGGGTAAGAAGATTTTGAGAATAAGCGCGCTGCGTACGCGGCACACAAGCACACGCTTTAACCTGGACCCTGAGCCGGCTGGAAACCACAAAAGTTTGAATGGCTGCGCGCTGTGAAGAGGACACCCGCTTTCATCCAGGCCCAACAGTGACTTTGGACCGGCTCCTCAAGCTCGCCGCGCTCTACACGTTGCCAAGGTTTGCTTACTTCCCAGTAAGCCAAATGACACAGAGCAACAAAATAAATCTTAACGGATGCACGTCAGGGAGTTCTAGGACTCTTACCTGTTCAAGCTTTTGTAAGAGCAGATCGCTGCGATCGGATTTATTCCAACAGTCCCCTTCAGCACGGACAAAGTCTGCCTGAGAGGTTTCTACGTTACCTGCTGCTGGAAAAGACATCTCTGGGGTATATGGCTGAAGTCTACACGGGATGCCAGACTCTTCAGCCAAGGAGTCATCACTTACAGAGCGGCTGTCTGAAGGATGCATCCCTTCATCGGGGAAAGCCGTGACGTTTTCAGGTCGAGATAACGACTTTTCTTCGTTGATTTTCAAACCAGTAAAACTAGGATCCAACAGGACTCCGGCACGGGAACTCTCAGACATCCAATGTGCAGTGAAGTTCTGTTCGCTGCGCAGACCTTCGACCGTCGGCATCCTGTAAACTGTATCCCAATGTATTTGCTGCTGTAGCATTAACATAACAGTACCACCCTACAGAGCGCTACGACAGCGAGAGCTTTCCAAGGTGCAGGTGTCTGGTTACCTCCCTTTAGCCCCTAAAAATCAAGCAGATTTTCAATAAAAGAAAGTTACTCTCTTACAACCAGCCCAGTTATTTACAAAATACATCCTAGTGTTTACAAAATTAAGTCACAATCTGCTTTTCTCCAGCAATAGAACCAATTTGGACAACTAGTACAAACACTTTCTGTGCAGGAAAACAACATAATCCAAATTTAATTTTTTTATTCTAATTTATTTGAGTGCAGTTAATATTATTTCAAATATTATAAAGCTGTGTATAATGTTCTCTTCAGTAGTACAGATAAGGACTCAGAATTTTTTTTAGTGCCTGAGACAAAGGAAGTGATTTGAGGAGTTGAGAGACTTCCTGCAGAGACCTTCATATTAATAAGAACTTTCCACCTAAATACAAACATTTTACTGCACATATTTCAATGCAGCACCTATTACGTTCATGTATTCCTTAGTTTCTCATGGAAACTCTACGACCTTGTTAACTTCTTCCTCCCAACCAGCTTTTTTTTATAAATTATTAGAAAAGTCTGAATACTGCAAAAGTTCCAGGATAACCAAATCCCTACAGGTGTCATAAGACAGGGGTGAGCTCAGGTAGGCAGGAGACTCAGTGATTTCCTCACTTGGGAAGAAAAAGAGACAGAAATGATGACGATGAAGATGATGATGAGTCAGCCAGAGACCAACCCCTCGGCTCTGCTACCTCAAACCAGTC
>NW_010388343.1:0-379 GCF_000710305.1 Buceros rhinoceros silvestris | reverse complement strand
TACCACAAACCAGCCCAAGGCCCCCCGCCTCTGCCTGTGCATACGGTGTGTCACCGGGAAGAGAGGGGAAAGAAGGGGACAAGGGACGGCCAGCCACCTGAGCAGCCCCGGCTCAACAGTCCCGCTCATCAGGAAACAACTTCTTACAGCTTCCTTGTTCCCCGGAGACCGGTTTGTCAACGCTCCCGCTCTAAAAAGGCTTGTTTTCAGCCAGATTTTGAAACGGCGATGAGGAGAGAAATTCCCTTAGAAAGACGCTTTTCACCTGCCTCCTTCCGAGATGCCGCTGGAGGTTTCCCAAGGCGGCAGATTCCTGCACGGGCAAATCCAAGCCGACGGGGTTCACAGGCTGTTTGTCCCGTCACCTTCCGGAGGCCCC
>NW_010388342.1:2345-2641 GCF_000710305.1 Buceros rhinoceros silvestris | reverse complement strand
TGCTCCTGGCCCTGGGAGGTGGGAAACGGCGCCTGGAGGTGCTGAGGAGAGATGGGGCAGGGGTTGCCGGGGTGGTGGGACCGTGCCGTGCTGTGCTGTGCCATGCCATGCCATGCTTGGGAGCCGGCCCGGCTGTGCCAAGAGCTGACAGGGAGCACGAGGCTGTGGTGGGAACCATGGAATAGCAGCACATAGTCCGGAGAGCTGAGTGCCAGAGGAGGCTGATCCCAGCAGCCAGGGGTCAGGGAGCAATGACTTCATCAACGGCGAGGAAGAGAGGGGCCTCAGCTGGCGCA
>NW_010388342.1:1643-2114 GCF_000710305.1 Buceros rhinoceros silvestris | reverse complement strand
AGCGGGACAAAGCTGAGCTTGTGCTGGAGCCAGGGCTGAGCAAGGAGGAGAGGGGAGAGACAGGGCTAAATGCCTTGTGCCCAGCCCTGGGATGCTCCAGCTCTGCAGGCAGAGGCAGAGCCCCCCGACACTGGCAGTGGCTCTCGCTGGGATGGGTGCCCAGGAGCCATCGTGTCTCCTGGGAGCTGACATCACTCCAGCTTGTCCTCTCCAGTGTTTTTTTTGGTGCCTTTGTGCTCTTGCTCTGTCCCCGTCCCTGTCCTTGCCCCTGTGACACCGTGGTGGCCACAAGCCCATCCCCAGGGAGCGGCGGACTGATCCCTTTGTGCATCGGCGTTAGCCAAAGGTGCCTTTGTGCTCTTGCTCTGTCCCCGTCCCTGTCCTTGCCCCTGTGACACCGTGGTGGCCACAAGCCCATCCCCAGGGAGCGGCGGACTGATCCCTTTGTGCATCGGCGTTAGCCAAACCTCT
>NW_010388342.1:1051-1414 GCF_000710305.1 Buceros rhinoceros silvestris | reverse complement strand
CCCAGGGGCAGGGACCCCTTCCGCCAGAGCAGGGTGCTCCGAATCCGTCCAGCCTGGCCTTGAACACTGCCAGGGTCCAAGAGCATCCAATGCCACAGGGACCCCACAGGGTCGCCATGATGCCACAGGTACCCGGTGATGCCATGGGGACCCCGCGATGCCATGGGGATGCCATGCCAGGACACCACTGGGGAGCGGCATGAGGAGCTGGGGGAGCGGCTGGGGTGCTTTGAGGGGCTTGGAAGGGGTGAGGGGCTCTCAGGGACATTTAGATTGTCCCCAGCAAAGGCCACGCAGGTCTCGCCTGTGCCTGCTGACTGCCCTGGGCTGCTGCCAGGAGGGCCAAGCGCTGGGGGGCTGCAC
>NW_010388342.1:0-922 GCF_000710305.1 Buceros rhinoceros silvestris | reverse complement strand
GCTGCACAGCCAGACCCCAACCCCGCCAGCTCACTCCTTCGCAGCTCCCCGGTTCTCAGGCTTTCCCTGGGAAAGCGAGGACCGATGCCGCAGTCAACCAGCGACACGCGTTGCGCTGCTCCTGATTTATTTGGCGTCTTACTTATTGCATTTTGTTCCGCGGATTCGCGGTGGCTGCGGATTTTTATTGAAGGGGATAAGCAGGGCTGGATTTGGGGTTGTCATAGGAACTGCTTCGGCGCCGCAGCGTCGCCGCCAGCCTCATCCTCCCGCCGGGTTCCTGGTGATGAAGGCTCTCACCAGCACAGCACAGGCTGCTCCAGCCCCTCCCCGGTGAAAGCTGCGTTACGGGACAGTGGCCCCATGGCACTGGGGTGCCCCGTGGGACCCCCCGGCGGTGTTCGGGGCTGCCCGGCCATGCCCACACCAGAGCCTGGCCAATGGGGAACTGAACTGGGACCCCCAGGCTGAGGTTTTAAGCTGAGGAGACTTGGAGGTGCTTGGAGGATGTTTGTCTGTGTGGATTCTCTGGTGGCTAATAGGAGGTTGTGCTGCTGCAGCTGCCTGACCTGGAATCATTTTCATTAGATCCCTGGAGCTGAGGGGGTCTGGGGCAGATGGGGGTTCCTCCCCGCCCTGGCCATTCCCCATCTCTTCTATTGCAGGCAGAGGGGCAGGCGGTGAAAATCAAAGCATCAAACACATTTCAAAGGAAATTCTTTGCGCCCAACACTCCGTTGGCCCGAGTGGTCCTTCGCCGTGGGGTGTCCTGGAGGCCGAGCCCCTGGCAAGGACTGCGGAGGGATTTCCAGGACTGTGGGACAAGCGGGAACATCCAGTGCTTAAGAAAGGCTCACTTTGTGCCCTGGGTGTTTGATGGGACATCGCTCAGCGACAATCGCCCTCCAGAGCCAGCGCGAGG
>NW_010388341.1:0-287 GCF_000710305.1 Buceros rhinoceros silvestris | reverse complement strand
ACCCCGATCCCCAGCTGGCCTTAGCCTCGCTGGGTGGCCCAGTGCCAGCACGAGGCTCTGCTGCGGGGGTGACTGGTGGCCACCAGGCCAGCGGCAATGGTGTCTGGCCAGTTGTGCCATATCGGGTGCCCAGTGCCATCCAGCAGTGCCCTACTGGGCATCCAGCGCTGTCCAGCTGTGCTGTACTGGGTGCTGAGTCCCATCCAGCCATGCCATACTGGGCACCCAGTCCTGTCTGGCTGTGCCATACTGGGTGCCACGTCCCGCCCCGCCAGGCACAGACGGGC
>NW_010388340.1:0-3214 GCF_000710305.1 Buceros rhinoceros silvestris | reverse complement strand
ACTAACGCGGCTGCGGCTTCCCTTGGGAAATGCGCGTAGGGGAGATACAAATTATTATTATTTTTAAAAGGGTACCAAATTGCGGGCAAGGTGATTGCAAAACTGATCGTGTCTTCTGCTAATGGCGTGTTGTGCATGGCAAGGGAAGGACACGATGGTTGGCTTAGGCAAGGCACAGAGTGGGCGCTTCGGACTGGGGACAAGTGTTTCTCAGCTTTTCTGTCTAGGATTTCTTGTCGGTCACTGGATTTCGACTTAGCTCCGTGAGAAAAAAGGCAGAAAAAACCCTCACACAAAAAAAAGTTACCTGGCTGGTCGTGGCTTTTATTTGGTGATGTTATTTCCTAGGCTCAGTTTAGGCCTCCATCCTTGAAGCCTGGTGTCCAGATGAAAGCTACCATTGCCCGACTGGGAGCTGTGGAGTTTTGCTCACTGCCTGTTTTTTTAGTTCAGTTCCCTTTGTCCTTTTTATTTCTGCACCGTCGCGGTACTTGAGCATCACAGCAATTCTTGCAGATTCCCAACCTTCCTATTTCTTTTACGTTAATGCAACGTGTAAAATATTCTTTTTCAGAGCTGTGAGCGTTTGTAATGCGCCTGGGGATTATTCACGTGGTAACGAGCCCACATCCCCTCTCCCGCTCGCCTCGCTGAGAAAAGAGAACCAGGAATAAAAGCCCAATCGATATGGCGATTCCATTTTTTTACAGCAAACCTTAGCCAATTAACAGCAATAAAACCTGGTCCCTTTTTGAAGTGTTAACTAAAATATTCGAGGGGGGTATTTGGAAATGTTGGTCCTTTTGCAATTCGCATAGAGAAGGCCAGCTAATACCATTAAACAAAAGGCACTAAGCCACATATTCAGGCTTAGTGAATTCAGCAACTTTTTATATGGACAATTTGTTTAAGCTTATATTTTGGAGTACGATGTTGAATATATGTGGTTGAAACCTGATCTCCCTTGGACAGATTCCTTACATCCATCCATCCATCCATCCATCCATCCATCCATCCATCCATCCATCCATTTATCCATTTAGAGAAGATAACCCAAAGCGTTTTACACGTACAGCTGAATGATTTTATTTTTAAAGTGTTACTCGGAGGAACGCCATTGTCCACTGCTAATTTTAAATCCAACACATTCAATAACCCCATTTACAACTGAGGCATTATCCTGGACTTACATTTATGGCAGCTGAAATGTGTAGCAGAGCTCCTCTCCGTGGTTTTTGTTTTTTGTTGTTGTTGTTGTTGGTTTTCGGTTTTGTTTTTGGTGGGGTTTTTTTTGGTTTTTGAAGACCTTCTGGGTTCTGCTTGTTTTCCCTCTGGTGAATTGTGTGCTTTATAGCTGGGGTGATGCTCGGCCTAAGAGTGCCAGGGTAATGTTTTGCTAACCTTCTACAGAGCCGAAATGATCCAAAGAATAAGATTATAGTTTCCCCTGCGATTTTTTAACGGCTTTTTAAAGACTGGGGTGTTAAAATATTTTGCGGAACTGGAGAGGTAGATTAGCAGGGTTTCTTGCCAAAGCTGGGAAGCTGGTATTACAAACTGTCCCAGGGGGAAATCGCTCACATTAACCACTAAATGAATATTTGACAAGGGCTCATTCGGGGGTATTATTACTACAAACGGGTCCCTACTGGACTTTCCAAGGGTCAAAGAGCAATGGTTCAATTAATTATTTAGACTGTTAGTAGATTTGGTTGTAATAGCTGTACTTATTTCTGCAACCGACAGCTTTTTGCGGTGGGGGACCTGGGGAGCATCTCTCTGCCTCGCAGCCCCTGCTCCAGCCCGCGGCCAGCAGCGACAGGGCGAGCGGCTGCCGGCTCCCATCGAACATGTCTCGGCTGAAAACTTGTTCGAATTCCTTGAGATGCCCACTGGTGCCGTGTGGGACATCGAAAGTGGCGGTGGTCCCTGCAGCGGCATGTTCTCTCTCAAGATTAATTCCTCCTTGTCCCCAACGGGCAGCAGACCTGTGTATCTGTCTCTGAATTGGAGGTAGATAGCTCAGCAATTTAAGTAGTATGTAATATAGGTCCTGCTAAAAGAAAGAGGCCCATTACTGATAGGTCTGATTAGATACACTTTAGTTATTTAAATCCTGACCTAATTCAAATATTAAAAACTAAAGCCTGCTTCGGTGTGTACGAGATTTCGGAGGATCTATGCAAAATGCTGACGTTCAGATGGCAGGAGAGCTTCGCCTTTACGTTTAACGGCCAGGCAGCCTCGCCTGACACTGTCGTTTCAACATTTTCGTTGTTGGGGGGCGAGGGGGGTGGAAGAAGGGAGGATTATTTTGTTTAATTTCTACAACAAACATGTCCGCAGTAGTAGATACTAAAAAAAAATGTTGGGAGTGTGCGATTAGGTGACAATAATATATGTTGAATGAATAAGAGATAAGCTGCAAGGGGGAAGAGGGAAGCAGTAATTACAAACCCAATTCATTCAGCTTTTCAGGACTTTTGTTGTGGGAGCTCCATTGACGGGCTTCGAGCTGCCAGTTTTCTCACATTAAAAAGAACTGATCAGCGCCTCAGGGGGACAAGCAACACCGCTTAACTGCATAGTGATGGGGGCCTCATTTAGAGCCATTACAACAAGAAAATTAAACAGACCCTTTGTGTGCACCAGGTTTACTTTTCAATTGCTGACAGTTTATAGCTAACTGCTCAGAGATTGAAGTTTGATTGCGGTTTGATCGCTTGCTAGTTAGCACCACCGCTATTTTAGTTTTGATAATTAAAACCAGTTTTCCTGACGATGGCCTGGGGAATTGCAAGAAGTTTGGTGTTATTTTGCTTTTGAGGAATCGATTCACTTGGCGAGGACGTACAGAGTTGAAGTGAGTGCGGGGGCTGTTTCACTTTGCGAGCTGGGAAAACAAAAAAAGAAGAAAGAAAGAAAAAGGAAGAAAGAAAAAAAAAAAAGAAAAGAAAAAAGAAAGAAAGAAAGAGGGGAAGAAAGAAGGAAAAAAGGAAAGGAAGAGAGCGTGGGAAAAAAAAAAAAAAAAAAAGAAAAAAAAGGAAAGAAAAAAAAAAAAAAAGAAAAAAGAAAAAGGAAAAGGAAAAAGAAAGCCCGGGATGGAAGTTCTCGGAGCTGCGCATTTCTCTGTGCGAGAGCGGGTGGGGAGCTTCGTGCCCCAGAGCCGGCACCGCGCCGGGCACCCGGCCGGCTCTGCCCGGGGACCGATCTC
>NW_010388339.1:44002-45090 GCF_000710305.1 Buceros rhinoceros silvestris | reverse complement strand
ATTAGGAAAAATTTCTTCACCGAAAGGGTTGCGAAGCACTGGAACAGTCTGCTCAGGAAGGTGGATGTGTCCCCATCCCCGGAAATGTTTAAAAGCTGTGTGGATGTAGAGGTGAGGGACATGGTTTAGGGACCCTGACAGTGCAGGCTGAACGGTTGGATGCAATGATCTTAAATGTCTCTTCCAACCAGATGATTCTGTGATTCTGTGAAGGCAAATGTAAGGTGCAACTTACCTAAATCTGCTCTGCCAGAATGCTAAGGTGTGGGTAGAGGAGCTTATGTGGAAGTTCACCACAGTTAGGTGATAGAGAATGAGATGTTAAGCTGTGCTAACTTGGTATTTTAGACTCGGTGAGGGATGAGATTATCAAAGGTGAACAAGCATCTATTCCAACAAATGAAAGCTGTAGGTGAACTAAATCACTCCAGAAAAGAAGTGCGTTTTTAACAAACAGGATAATTTCATGATTAGAACCCTGCCAAGGGATGCAATGGACAATGCCAATATCTAAATCATGAAAGAGTTTTGCTTGTTAAACATACACCTAGAGAAGTTAGGGCTTTGCAAAACTAGCGAAATGGAATAGTTTCACTTGCAGAAGACCAGACTGGAATATCACCTCAGGTCTTCTTGGCATAGAGGTCCTGTAACCTAAAAATCTGTGATGCAGCAGGTTACCACCACCAGGTTGGTATTACTCATGTCCCTTTCAGAATTAGAACTAGTGACTCCAGAAGTAACAAACAGTTAAGCTACTCTGCTAACCAACCCTGTGTGAGAATATTTCAAATATGCATGAGTTATAAAATCTTGCATCCAAGGAATTAAAAAAATGTCTCTATTCCTAAAGAGCACTTTCCTCTGTGATGACCTAAGCTATTACTGCATTTGGAAAGCTTGGGATTGTTGTGTTTTGTGAGAACACTTTTAAAAACATGTTCTTTTAAAGACTGTGTTCTACATTTGTGAAAAATGCCAAGGTGACAGCTTTAGAGAATGAGCTGCCCGTGTCACTGAACAGTTACACCAGAAACTGTAACAAAGCATGCAACTGGCTCGTGATGTTTAAAGGGATGCTGAGCGGT
>NW_010388339.1:42898-43940 GCF_000710305.1 Buceros rhinoceros silvestris | reverse complement strand
TGTCAGTTACTATGACCATGTTATTATGCACAGCCTCCTCAGTGACAGCTGATGAAATAGTATTTTCATGATGTAATTATTAATCCACTTGGTATTTGATTAAAATGAACAAGGTATTTCATGGAAGCCTTTAGAAATCCTGCAGACTATTCTGATTTCTACAGTTGAGTAAGTGCTCTCCAGATGAAGGATGATGATGTGCTATGGCCAATGCCCAGAAACATTCAGTGACTCCAAACTGGAACATTTTGCTGTTGTCAGAAATTAACTGCTCCATTTAAAGGTTTATGAAGTGACATATTTTGCTTTTTATAGTTCTCAGTTGTTAGGAAAAAAATTGTTGAAGTAATTGGATAAAATTTGAGATAGATGAAAATTAAGAGGCAATGGAAGGAGCTCCTGCTTGATAGGCTTGATCTTGTATTTGTCTTATCCCTTCCCAGCTTTCTCCCTGAAACTATTCCTTCAATAGAAGTAATTGTTTGATAGACACTTAAATTAGTTTCTTCTTTGCGATGTTTCTTTTAAACAAGCTTGTAAGCTGTCTTGGAGTGCTGGTGAAAGATTATGGTCTTGCGAATGACTTAAGATATAGCTTGAGGACTGAAATAATGGATTTACAGGAATGACTACCATATCTAGAGCAGCTGGGGGTAGAACCCTAGAAATCCAACTCCATGCATACATTTCACATTTGCAATTTTATTCTGCTTCATCATAAACAACATGTAAGAGTCTGCAGTCTCTCATACATCTTCAGGCAGGCAGTCTAAACATTTTACACTGTCAAGTTCCTTCCCACTGAGCTGGGCCTGAAGTAGGAATGTCTTCACCTTATTCTGTAATTCCAGCCCTGCTGGGGGCTGGCTGCTGCGAGCAGTGAGTAATATATTGTTGTACAGAGTTTTTATTTAAGGGTGAATTATCAATATATTTCAGAATGGGCAGGTTTCACCCATGGCTTTTTATTTTCCTTTAAGCCCAGTAAAATTTCAGTCTCAAATAGGAATGAAGGAGCTGATTACTATTTCCCTATTTCAAC
>NW_010388339.1:0-42813 GCF_000710305.1 Buceros rhinoceros silvestris | reverse complement strand
CCCTATTTCAACAGGATAGTATTGACAGCTAGTGATTCATAGTCTCAAAGGTAACTGGAGGGAGTCATTTGCAAATGCATTAAAAGGAAGAGCTAATACTTGGGGGATATGTTAGCAAATTTTCCTTTGGCAGATAAAGGACAGAGATGTTGCATTGTTGGTACTTCTTTACCAAGAAATGTGATAACTCTAACAGCATGCCACGGCAGTAGGATTTCTGTAACAGAAATCAGGGAAAAAAAAAGGTTTCTTATGGTAGACTATCATTAGAACTGTGTATTTTTATGCATGCGCCCTTTCTCAATTCTAAGCATATATACTAACTCCCATTAATGCTTGTGAAAGTTAGATACGTCTATCAATAGAACACATCCCCAGGGTATTAAATTCTGTTATTCTGCTTCTTTGCATGTAATTTGACAGAGATAAATATAACCGTCCAAGCTACTGAATTTGAGAAGGATGTGTATTTTTCCTCAAATCCATTCAAAGTGATTCTGCTCCCAAGGGATTACATTTGAGTCTAACTTTCCTCTGATTTACTATTTTAGCTGAGCAGATGAGTTAGGAAAGAGGGTAATTTATTTTTCATACTGTTTTCCTGAATCTGTCATTCAAAACTTGCCATGTGGGGATTCATAAACATTATTTTCCTGGAGGAAAATGGCTTCTCACAGTAAAAAGGAGCTCTGAACAGAATTTCTGCATAAACATGTTTGCCCTTCAGTGTCTGACAGAGAAGCCTCTGTGTGTGTGTTAAGGATATGGACTTGTTAAAAGAGACTTTGTATTTGGAAACAATTTTTCAAATAGACTAGGAGGGATTCAGGTCTAGAGAAAGAAATTGCACGGAATTGTGTTTTACCAGAATCTGTAGATTACATTGTAAACTAGTACCATAGTAGGAGCATCCTTTGGTCAGGGGACATGCCTTAGCTTAAATTCCAGATCTCTCAAATATTCCTCAAATTCAGAGATCTTCAAAAAGCTAAGCAAAAATATGTCTTTTAAGTTCCTTATTAAGTGTCTTTTACTATTAAGCTTAAACCAAAATTCCCAAGTCTTAAATTGTGACTAAAAACATCCTTAGTTTTATTTCATTTCCTTTTTTGTTTGTTTACAGCTGGGACAGATGGATAGTGGCAGTCAATGCACTTTAAAAAATCCCACTAAGACCCTCCTTGTATCTGGAAAAACAAATATTTATAAGCCCCTCTGAATCATATAACTGTGTAACGACTGCAAGTTTGCAAGCACAGTTGTCTGGTTAATCCATTTAAATTCTTATTTTGAATGGGCAGCTGTGAATCTTTTGTGTCCACACAGCTTCTCTTCATACTTACTGATGTGTTATAAAATACCATGGAAATTTTGGTTTGGTTCGGTAGCAACTGGTGTACACACATAGTTTTCTATTATACAAGATAGAGACTGTCCCCACGCAGAGCACATCCTTGCTTAAGGTGGATTTAAGAGCTGTGGCTGAAGCCAGTTTGCTCAGTCTCTTCTAATTCTGACTGTATTGATTGCTGAGATCATGCTTAAAGAATGTGTGGGTCCTGGCTAGAAGCACAAAGCACCCCCTAACTCATGACTTGAACATGCTCCAGCAGTTGACACTAAAGGAGCACTTGTGAAGGGCCATTACAGAGGTGCAATATGGAGCTGTGCATGGAAAAATATCTTGGAGCTTTAGTTTGAATTCCTCTGCCTAGGTGAAAATAAATCATTTACAGCAAGACTGTAATTTATGTACTCCAAACCATGCCATTGTACCTAAAATCTTTTTATGTCTTACTTATGCTATCTGTGTCCCTTGTGCTTCATAATTATGAAATATTTGCTACTTGTGAATGTGACACTTAAACCAGTATGTGAACAGATGCAACCCGTTCTAATTACTGTTACATTTTGAGACTGCTTTTGGATTTTTTTTTCCCTAATCCCAAATCTATTATTTAAGTTTGGCTTTGTTTGACTAAAGTTTTGTTCCTCAACCCACAGGATCTTGCTTCCAGTTTGCAGAAAAAGAAGTGTAATCAGCATCAGGCCCTTTGAAATCAGAGATGAGAATTAACAGTTCAGCTAAAGTTTCAAAGCAAAAGGTGAAACTTGGCCAATACTTTTGTCTGGGCTTACAAAGCATTTTCCTAGACTAATGGTAGTTTCAGATAAATGTTCATCAGACTTTTCCCCTGAAACAAAGCAGATTTGAGGTGACTGGCTGAAATTTATTTTTATGTTCACATTACAGACCTTCAGCAAGATCAAATGTTTCATTTTAGACAGAGGATATCTGTGTTCACAGTACTGTCTGTCCCTTTCATACAGTTCCTTCTCTTGAAAAAAGTGTATTTTAAAAACAAGACTGCTCTGACTCTTTCAACATCCTGTGAAGAGGAGACATCTGCTAAGTCTGTGTACTGCTGAGGAAACAGTCACAGAGATACCCGTCTTCTCAGTTGTCTCCCATAAATGTTGTTAACTGACTCGAGACACCAAAAGTACCTTTTCTACACTTCAAAGTCAAAATACCTCCCATCTCATAGTGGACTTACAGGGCCCTGTCTGAGGTGCATCTGCAAATATTTTGAGGAAGAAACATCAATCCTTGGAGCGTTCTCTGAAGTGTCATAACCCATGAGGATAAGCCCTAGGGAAGTCCCATCTGCCCTTGCAGTGGCAATGCCTGACAGAAGAGAATAACTGCAGAGCCCTTGTTTCCTCTCCTTTGAAGGCCTGTGACGTCTCCTGTCTCATGGCAGGTGGCATTTGAAAGCAAACTGTGCTCAGGTTGGAGACAGCAGCAGACAGCCGGTCCCCCACGTCCTTGGCACAGTGGGCAGCCTGACCTTGCCCCAGAAGTAACTGCAGCCATAGATCTACAGAGACTTTTCTCTGCCCTCAGAAGTGCTGCTGCTGTTGAATCACACAGTTCTGCATTACCCAGGCTGTAGATTCCCATTCCTTATTCCTCATTCTTTATTGGCTTTGTGTAGTCAGATAGTTGTCTAGACTGGAAAACCGTTCTGGGTCAAACTGGCCTTTTGGAAGTGGAGGGAGTAGTGGTAAGGTGAGGTCTAATTCTTCTGTGAGGGAGGAGAAAGTGCTACGAGGGATGTGAAAAAATAATCAGAGCCAGGAGAGTTTGGTTTTTGCAAATTGTAATTGTGCAGATATTTTCTGCTCACTAGAGAGAAAAGGGAAGATCTTTTGTATTCACAATGCTTAAGAAACAAGTTAGTAATTTTTCTTAAAATGGTCTGAGTACTTCTGCAGGAGGCAGACAGTTGTTGTTCTCAGAATATACGTTTCCTTGCATCAAAAAGGAGCAACATTAAAAATGTCAGAAAAAGTGTGTGAGTGTGAAGGAGGCTCTGCAGTGGCATCTGCTGAGGGCTGTGGTAATTCCAGCTGCACGTGGCAGGAGTCTTTCAAAATGGTAGATGGGTATGGCCTTATGTCTTCCAAAGCCTGTCAGGAAAATGTGTCAGTAGTTTTAAGGGTATATTACTAAAGCAAACAAAATGAAAAATGCATGAAATGGCAAATACAGGAGCGATACTTTTTCTGATTCACTAAGCAACCTAGCTGTATTGAAGGGAATCTGGGGGACTCAAATGTAATTTTTAATTTCTTGTTTTGTGTGATTTGTCACAGCCTTAATGTCTTTCCTTCATTTTCACTACTTTATAAAGCAAGCAAAAATGTCCCTCCAAACGAACTTATTTCATGACCTTTCTTGCAGTTTCTTCTCAGAGACCAGAGCAGATTTGCAAGTGCTCACCAGTCTCCTGAGTGAAGGAACAGTATTAATAAATAAACATAAGCTTGTCTGTATTAACTCTTCGTAAGTCACAACAGCTGCTTTTGGGTGTTATTTACACAGTTTTCAATATATTTTAGTTATCTTAGTCTGCTCTTTTGAATACACTAGACTCCAGTGGACATACATTTAGCAAGAGTTTAACTGTAGCATCAGTTAACTTTAGCAAGAATTAACTGTAGTTTCAGGAGAATTGGCTTTTTGCCACCTGAGCTGCTGCATGCTGCCAGCGTAGAGATCAGCCTTTAAATCATTACCATTTTGCATTTGGAAGAAATTGTTTTCTACTGCCTTTCTAGCCTTCCTTATTCCTTAAAAATGCTGCAGGTAGATAGTCAAGTAACATGAAAGCTTTTTCCACATACAAAATTCACATCTCTTGAGCTTATAGTTGATTTTAAAGTAATTGAGTAAACCACAAGAACTTTGTGCACAGTAATTCTTAGTTCTGACACTGGATAGCCTTGTTCCTAATATAACCTATACTGAGGTAAGTCAGCTTTAAAAGGATTTGAAGATCCACATGCAAAATTGTAAACCCTCCACCCCTTTAATTTAATTAGTTAAACTCATGGGCGAGTATGTGTATGCTAGGCCAGCACTTAGTTACTTGAAGCTGTTAGGAAAGTTAAGCATGACAAAGCCATATGCTAGATATGAGTAAAGCCCTGTAAGAGTGTCATTTGTGAGTGTTTGGCCAAGCAAGGTTGTTACTATTTTTGATTTCTGTGCGGCTTTGGTTGTGCAGTGATCTGTGGGAGCTGAGGGCAGCACTCCATCTGCACAGTGTGCCATGTGGCTGCCCACTCTGGTGTTGCAGTGATGGACCAGCACAGCAGCTGTCTGTATAAGGGATAAGTAGGAACTGTACCCATGTGCCTGTCCATCACAGGTGCCACAACTGCGATTCTCCATGGGAGGCAAGCAGGGTTGGGCAATACGTTATAGCAGGAAGATCCTAACACTTTCAAAGTTAGCCTCTTTGCCCCTACCAGAGATTCTAATGTGTCATGCTGCCCAGAAGTTTAGCAGAAGATGCAGTCACTTGTTTTGTGACATAGACTTTACAAATTCTCTGACTCCCTCCCACCTGTAGCCTGTCTAGTTGAGGATGCTTATAAAAAAACCAGACAAGATTTGTCTTTGCCTTAAGCAGGTATCACCAGACAGACGCTTGGGACTGCTAAAGGGATGCCTTTAGGTGAGCAGCACTGATACCTTGAGAATATGATTCATTTTTTAATGATCTCACTAATTTTTCAGTTTGTATGTGCACTTTTCTCTAATGCACTAATCACATTTGATAGCTTTGCAGATAAACTGAAGAGCCAGGGTGTGTCCTTGTGGAATACTTCATGGCTAATAGAAGTAGCTTGGCCATAAACTTATTAGAAAATGTCCTAAAGTACTGTTCCATCTGTACTGGGTGGGCTTTTGAATTTCCCTATTGAAAACTGGGAATTTAATAAATAGGCCCTTGAAAACAAAATTGGATGACTTTTTAAGGTGGACATTCCTCATTTCTCTTGTAGTCAGAGAGGTAAAGAGAGGAAATATAAACTAAGCTTTTGGAGGGAATACATGGCCCTTTCAGGTACAAATGACTCACCTTCACCAATGCCCTTATGAAGATTCAAAAGCACTATAATATTTTGAAGTAGGTGGTTGGTGGTCGTAGTGTGACTGTTGAGGAGACAGGAGTGGAGAGAAGCATGTTTCTATAAACAGGCTTTCTTAGCTAACTGAAGGGAGAGGTAGGATGGATTCAGAAACTCCATTCAACCTACTTAGAAGATTCAGTTGCATGGTTTTGTTCTGATAAGGCTCTGCAGGTGAGAGTGGAGGCATGTTTGTGTTTTTTCTGAGTCAGAATTGTTCCAAATTGTGTATGTTTTAAATGTCAGGGTTTTGCCACAGACACTGTTCTACATCACAGAAATAACTGTAAAATGCTTGAATGACTCCTGTCTATTTTCAGAGCATATAAGCTGGAAAAATAATATTTGTACAAAGCTGAAGTGTTTATACTATTTCAGCTCTGTTCCGGTTGAAGTAATAGCAGCTTTCACTGGGCAGACAAGAATACAAAAGAAAGTGAAGTTGCAGGATATGCTTTTTAATGGACAGGTCAGAATTAGCTATGCAAATCTCAGTTCTGAACCATGAATTATACTTATTCCAACAAAGCAGGAAAGCTATATTTCCTAATCTTGCAAACCTACTGAGCATTGCTGTACTTGATATTTGTTGTACATCTGAAGTCACAAGAGTTAACCACCAAAGACAGCTTCCAGTAAATTCCAAACTTAATGCATTATGCAGAAAAAACCTAAACCCTGTAGTCACAATTGAATAAATTGACCTTCGTGTTATAGCACATACAGTTCTCTGGTGCTGTGTGCTGTTCACCATCTGTGTTAGGGAGGCTGTGGGTTAAAGTCAAGAGAAGATGAAACATCCTTTTGAATGCCCTATGGGAAGCCGTCATTTAGATTTTTTTTCAGCCTTTCTGCCTGGAGACAGTATTCTTTTGTTCTGCCTACCATGGAGTGCTAAACAGTGGCCAGAAAATGTGGAAGAGAACAGCAAGTTAAAAATCTGCAGGTAAAAAATCCATCTCATTATTAGTAGCATCACAATAGTGTTGTTTTTATTCCCTGTTTTCAGAATATATTTACACTTCTATTGTAAGTGCTGAGCTGGAGTCTCCTCACACCTGTACTAATGTCAGCCAGGAGTCACGTCAGCGAGCTCCATTCTTAGGCGTGTTTGAGGCGGTTCACTGTCATGCCCTATACCAGAAAGAAGAGCCGAAACCATGATTAAAACTGACAATGCTAGCTCTTTTTGGAAGTAGTGGGTGAAAATGGTATTATTTTAATGCTTTAAATACAAGAATGAATTTTATTTTCGAGGTCTCCAGCTTAGTAAGCTGTTCCCTCCCTAATTTTCTCTGGTTGTGTCCCTCTCTGCAGCTCCTTCCAGATTTGATTCTATTTCTGTGTCAGTGCCTGCAGCAATCCCTAAAGCAAAGTTTTGCCAATTCCACTTGCTGTTAAAATCCAGGCACTTCCACTGCAGAGATGACTTAATGTTTTAACTCCTGCTCTTTTTCCTTTTGTCTTGTCTCTCTGCATATACCTTCGCCCGATCCTTGCCTAATGGTGGGAAATAGTGTTTTTCCACATTTCAGTAACATTCATCAGTAGCCTTCCCACTGTGAACCATTTCTTCAGCTTTGGCCTTCCTTCATCCAGGCATGGCCAAGCTACTTTGGCTAGGTCTAGCATGTCAGAACAGCTAATCTAGACTGCCTTCTTCTTTCCTAGCAGACTTCTCAGTCACAGCTGAAGATCAGGTTGTAGCCCGCACAAACTGTTCGAAGACCTGTGGGCCCTGCTGGACTGTTCTTTGCCCCCATCTCGTAATGGCTGATTTGTGATAGGATGGGTTTCAGGGCTGCATTTGCATCTCGTTGCAGTAACAATTGTATTGTTGCCATTTGATAGCTGTAACTTCAATATTTTTCATATTGCAGACAAGAGTCATTATGTGATAGGGAGAAGCCATGACATGCATCTCCTCCAAGTACTTCACAAAACAGTATGTTCACAAAAAAGGAAGTTATTTTGGTCTTTATTATTTGCAGAGCTCTGATGAGGTTTGATCATGCAACACAAATGTCCCAAACACTTTGCAAACAAAAGTGCAATCAGTACACTTAAAGGCAGGTCTTTAAGTACTGGCTGAGGCAACTGTTATGCTGGGCTGGAAGGGTGAAGATCAAAAGGAAACCTAAGAGGCGAAACACCTTCCAAGGGAAAAAAAGGAGTAAATTGCTAGGCACAGACTAAGGTAGTGTCAGTAGTCTGTGACTATATACGATACAGATTGAGACATAGAGATTCTGCAACAGAACCTGTAGGAATGTGATTTTTCTGGATAACAGAGATAGTTAACTATCTGGTGAGCTAAACATTTATGGAACTTGTTTTCCTCTGACATATTTTAGTTTTGTGTAAAAGATAGCTCATATTTGATTTTACAGAGGCGTCTCAGCACTTGTGATAATCATTGATAATCTTAATAGAAACAGTCACCAAACTCCTGTTTCCATGGTAATCCTACTGGGGTAAATCATAGTTGAGAAAAAGGACTGCAGCCCAAAGCAGCATCCAAGAAGGTATAGACTATGTGAATTCATAGTCACATAGTGAGTATGGGAGTATGTATCACTGACCGACGCTCCATTTCAATACATGATGGCATTAAGCTCAGAACTGGCAGCTCTAAGTGAAAAACTGGAAATACGTATTTCATAGGCTTACCCCTTTAGGTGTTGTCATGGGTGTTACTAGGTGATCTGCAGTGTTGCCAAATCCTGTGATTTTATTATAAGTCATATGATAGTTGACATTTTTCTTGCAAAAATCAAACTCTTGGATTCCAGTGATTTATTGTCTTTTTATCTTTTAATTTTTTTAAGTTAGACAGTAATTCCAACCCTCCTCCTTATGACCCTTTGTTTTGTTTCAAAATGTAACTCAAATGACCTCTAGAAGTCTAAGCAGCAATGGCAATTAAAGGAGAACCCAGCAGTTGTTTTTCAGTCATGTTTTGGTCAGGGTTTTTTTCCTTCCTTTATTTAGTCTTGTGATTTTGTAATTTTCCTTGATTCCTTCCCTCCTACAATTAATTCATCAGTATTTGTAAGGCAAAGAATGTGCTTTTGCATCATCACCTTTCCGCTTCCGTAATGCTGGCAGTGTCCCCATCACTATCAAAGTTCTGCTGAGGTTATAGATTGTGTACGCGGTAGACAAAATAGAAAAAATGCTGCCTTTAGTACTGTTTCTGGCCAAACCTGTTGTCTTTCTTTTGAATGAGAAGGTAATACATCCTGGACAATCTTCACAGCTGCTACTGTGTTTTCCAGCCACTGAGATATGATGTTGTGCATCTTTGATCTTCAGGAGACCAGGGACAATCTTACTCAAGGCTTTCTGATCAAGGCAGTCCTCCTCCTTGCAGATTTTCATGACATAGTGAAGTCTTAAATTCAAGTCTCTCCCATCAGATAAAATTATCTCACTGCAGCTGAGTAGTTGAGTTCTTATCCCAGCATCTCCCTCAGCATTTTTTTTTAAGGGGTGAGATCTATCTGCTCAGCAGTGCTATTTTATATGTATATATGTGCCAGAGGCACTGTATGGGAGAAGAGAAATGCAGTAACAGTATTTTACAAGACAAGAGTAAGACAAATTGGCTGCTGTTTCTGAAGTGCAAACTAAGACATAAATAAATTTTCCAGTTTATATAAACCCAAAAAAGACAACATGTTGGTTTGGGCTTTATTTAAATGTTGTTGGCTTTTGAGATTTCTTTAATGATACTAAAAAATAAGGGTGATATAAACTATAGCCTGAGGCCTCAGTGAAAGTTACATATCTACAAACAACAGACACAAAGCAAACAACTTCAAGACAGTCAATAGACTTTGGATGAGGCATACTGTTTATAAGGTCCTGAGAAATCATGAAAAGGACAAGAACCGCAGAGGAAAAGTGTTGTTCTGCCAGCCTGGCTCCACCAGAATCCATGGAGTTGGTATTTGTTATGTGGCTGCTCTAGTGTCTCTTTCATAATATCCAGCCCACATGTTGGCTTGCATGTCCCATGCATTTTAACCAAGGTGACTGATCTACTGGTTGGTTGGTGGAAAGCTTTGTAGCCAAGAAACTACAGTCTTTTATTTGGAGCCCTCTCCATGAACAAGGAAGCAAGGAAAGCTAGAATTAGGCTTCCTGTAGAAGTCAAAATAAGAAAACTAACATTAGAGAGTAGATGGCAAAACTCAAATTTTAGGAGACAAGCACACATTTTAGGATGGCTTCCTTCAGATGTGCAAATCTGTGTTTTCTCTGTTGACTTTCCTATTATATCCGCTTTTTTTTTTTCATGCAAAATAAAAGGTTGCTTCTGTCCACAGTGTTCAAGTGACTTTGGTTGTCTGAATGGGAGAAAGCCTTGAGGTGTTGGCTCATGGGATATGAAGTGAGCAGCAGGATAGTCAAGCATTTTTAGAAACGGATGTTCAAGTGACTACAAGAAGAGGAGCAATCTTGCTGGTCCTGAACCCCTCATTGCCTGTGGCCCCCTCAGGGAATGAGTGAATACGCTTCCCTAGGGAAGAACTCTACCAACTTGTCATTCTCCAGGCAGGAATTTGTGGATTACAAATAGGTCTGAGTTTATGTGACTTGGAAGGAGACCAATCTTTCCTGGATTTCTAAGTCCTCGAAGTCTAGTAGCAGACTGTGATCAGCAGAGTGCTGCTGTGCATTAGTGATACTGAAGTTCACATCCAACTCCAAATTTCATCTTAGGCCCTCTGCAGAGGTTGATTTCAGCATCAGTCTGATAGGGGAGCATCCTGGGTTTGGCTAGGATAGGGTTAATTTTCTCAAGAAGCTGGGAGGGGCCACAGCCAGGATAGCCAATGGGATGGTCAATACCATAGTTGATGTCATGCTGAGTATATATAAGGGGGGTTGGGGCTGGTGGTGGGGGAAATGTTCATTATTATTATTATTGTTGTTGTTGTTGCTGCTTCTCTCTGTGTTGTTCTATTAAACTGTCCTTATCTCAGCCCACAGGGTTTTACCTTTCTCTCCTAATTCTCTGATTCTCCTTCCTATCCTACTGCAGAGCGCAGGATGGGGGGAAAGAGGGGGACGGAATGATGGAGCAGCCCTGTGGTGCTTAGTTGCCAGCTGGGCCTAAATGTCGAAATCAGCATCAGCCTGATAGGGGAAGGTCAGACTTAACTCTTAGGTCAGCACCAGAGCACACTAGCAATGAGAAGAATGTGTGATTTGGATAAAGAGGAAAGACCTTCCTCTCAGTACCTCATGATGGCTCAGAAATCCATTGAAAATGCTAGCAAGAGGCCTTTTCATTTCCTTCTGGAAAAAACGTGTATTTAATTCCTGTAAAAGAAGTATTCTAATGGTAGTAAATAGTGACATTCTAGAAGGAAAAAAATTATTTCTCAGCTAATGGAGAAGGGGGAAATTATGAATCCCTGGTTGGCTATTATCAGTTGACTAGCAACATTTGGCCAGAGAGCAGTAAGGACATAATTTTAACACACAGGTGGCTACAAGAGAAGGGCTGTGCTATGTGGAGAGCAGTATCTCCTTAAGGTGGTTCAATCTACTTTTCTAAATATATTACAAAGTGAGTCAGACTGAAACTGTTGTAGATCATCTATTCCACTTGAGGTAGTTGTATATTCATTTTAGCTTTAGAAAAAAGTTTATGTTGGCATTTTCTCTTCCTTGTAGTCACAATGGCTTTTCAAAATAGTTTTTGAACTAAAAATATGTTTCCTGAAATTCATACACTGGGACAAAAAAATAATTCTTCCCTTACTGCTACCGCACTGAGGCACATGGTGAGTACTAAGACTTGAACCCAGTGAGCAAATAATTCTTCAATGCCTGGGTGCAGAAACGTAGCTGTTGGGTCAAAGTGGACTTCTACAAAGCAGGCTGTCATTGCAAGTTAGTTTGAGTTCAAGTCGCTTTGAGTTAGCCCAGGAAGACTCCAGTAGCAGATTACATGAGCTGCATAGATACCGTGTTGCATTTCCAACTTGAGTTTCACTCACAACCGCTGGCAGATCATCTACCTTAAATTGCAAGTCAGTTCCAGCTCTGTGTTTTTTCTACGTGAACAGTAATCAGATTAGGGACAACACCCAGGTTGTCAGGTGTTAGGTTATGCCTCAGGTTAGTAAAGACAAACTTGCAAAATTCTCCATGGTCCATGTCATGATGATGTCACCCACCTAACATGCATTCCAACTGTGGTATCCACAGTTACTTTGGCACACAGACCATGTTACAATATATTGTACATGGGAGACAGGTATACTGCCTGTGAATAATGCAAGTGGCTGACTGCAGAGAAGTTATTTCAGTGCAAACTGAGCTCAGAATAAGCTTGATTCTGCAAATTGCAAAGCAACATTTTCTCTCTCTGAAGTCAATAGAAGTTGATTTCACTTTTCAAATTCACTTTAAGCTGGTCTTGACCCTGTGACACTTGTTCTCTAGTAAAGAAAACTGGTAGCTGTGAAACATGAAAGATTTTCTAGTTTAGGGTGGGAGGGAATGTTTGCTGCTGATGGTGCCTTATCTTCATAATGAGCAATGTGATAAAATAACATTATTGAGTTTCCTTCTGTTTTTTCTTTCTTAAGCTGAAATTATGTCACATGTAGACAGAAATAAGGAAAACGGATTGCAAATGCCAAACCTATGCAAATTTTGTGACATTAAAGTAACCACCTGCTCAAACCAACATCAGTGCAAAAGCAACTGCAACATCACTGCTATCTGTGAGAAGAATACCGAAGTCTGTGTTGCTATATGGTAAGGTTTTTCTTTATAGATGTGGAGAGTGAAGCACACCCTCATTTGTCAGTACTTTCCTCAGTTGCTCTGATATTCAGAATGTCCCTGCTACCTCACCAGGCTTTGGTCTCTTGCTTCCACTCCTATCTGTGCTCAGCATACTGAAAGTTGCTTGAGGTTAACAACAACTCTGATATTAAATGTTCTGGGGATTTTTTTCTTCTAAAGCAGTTCTGTTCCAGCTTATGCTGTTATTGGAAAAGAGGCATGTTTTTACTCAAACCATTAAGCTGTATCCACCCACAGCACTCAGCGTAAAAACAGATTTGAGATGCAGGACTGTGGTGCCATTTGATGTAGAAAGACAATTCTTTCTCAGGTTTCAATGTAATCTAGATTATGTAGGTCTGTAACAGGAGGCTTATTTACCATGTATAGGTAGAAATACTTTCTCTTAATGATTAAAAAAAACTTCTGTTTATGTAGTGACTGATAATGGTGATTTTTATATAGCCTATGTCTAGGTTCAAAAAATCAAGAGTGGATGAAAATGAGTTGTAACACTTTTATAGGATTTGTGGACTCTAAACTTCCATTCCAGTCTAAAAACTGTGGTTTTGCCCTGCCATAAATGGTAGTAAGCCAATCCTACCAAAGAAAACTGGAATCACTCTTAATGAGTTCACAAGTGGACAAAAGGAAAAGAACTGAGTATTTGCAACATTGCTGCTGATTTAGGAACATAATTAGAACCATTTACAGAGCCATAATTAATTAGTTTATTGAGGGATTAGTTGTGTCCATTGACTTGAAGAGATGTTCAGCACAATTGGAAGTAGACACTTGAAATGCAGGATCGGTTATTATATTATCAGATATTTGTCCTGTGCTTCTTTAGTAAGGATTTTAGCTCAGTGTCTATTATTGCCATACAAAGTGGCCTTAGTACAATTTTAAGATACATTCTGGGTTTTTCATGCCAATTTATCCAAAAGGCAAATGAGTTGAGAACTGTGTTTAGTGTTCTTTGCCTCTGAGTCTTTTGTCAATGAAGTGAAACCTGTGGACCAGATCAAAACACAGGTATACAGTCCAAATTATGAGCTGTAAATATTTCCCTTACAGTAAGGCAACTCCAGCTTGCACAGTTCTATGGTTGGTGGTTTGTTTTTTGGGTTTTTTTTTAAATTATAAGTGTAGTTCCTTCAGTGCAGAAATTGTGCCTATTGTAGGCCTCAAAAGCAAAACAAAGAGGCCAACTTACTAGAAATTCCTCAGATTTTGAGGAAATAATGCAGTTTTTATCATAATTTCCCACAAATTTTTACCGTCTGCGCAGTGACCACAAAAACCTAAAGTATGTTCTGAAGTTCACAGCAGTTCATTGAGCATTAGCTTGAATAATTCTGGATAAGATTTTCAAAGGCACTCATTGGAACTCAATGGTAATATGATACAGGAATAGCTGTGCCATTGTACAAATGCCCCAGTGTGAGAAGCCCAGACACAGCCAAATTTACCCCATTCAGGAAAGCTGGAGCAGAATGTATGACTCTCTTTAAATCTCATTTGCATTCTCGAAAGAGACAATTTTTGGTCAGGCGCAATCCTGTCTGCTCCCTTTATAAAATATTCCTCCTTTGATTTTAACTTTCTCCTTTTCATTCCTAGGAGACAGAATGATGAAAATGTGACATTAGAAACGATATGCCATGATCCAGAGAAAACACTATATGGGCACGTATTGGATGACTCTAGCTCAAAGCAGTGTTTAATGAGGGAAAAGAAGGAAGATGGGGGATTGATGTTCATGTGTTCCTGTACAGGTGAAGAATGCAACGATGTGCTTGATTTTCCATCAGGTAGGTTTAATAATTTACCCTGAATGCCTAGACTGGATCTTGCAAGTAATATTAACTGTGCCATACCAGTGGACTTTGGAATCACATTTTGTGGAGGAAAACTTCAAGTGGCAGAAGCTATTCTGAACTCTTTCAAGTCTTGCAAAATTGCAGTATTTCTTTTCTGTGTTCAGAGGGTACCTCTTCCTTGCTGACTGTCCTCCTTTTGAAGTTTGATACATTAAGACTGCACTTAAAAGTTGATGAAAAGAAAGATGAAAGCAAGTTGTTTAAAGTTATTCTGTTGACACACAAAATGCTAATCACATTATGTAACATAAATAAGAGACAAATGCCATATTTAAGGTCTTGCCTCTTCTAAAAGGCTGTATTACTATAGTGTGACATCTATATATACAAATACAACTGAGTAACTTGGTAGGATGTGAATTTAAAGCAGCTCCTCTAAATGACCATCTGCACTTGTTCTGTGGTGGGCGTGAAGTAGCCAGAAGGTTCCTTCATTGGTAGATATGCTAATCATGCTTACTACAGCAGAAGGACATCTATGTGAGTTCAGGTAAGCCAGTGGAATCTGACAATAGACCAAATCACAAGTGTATAACTTGTCCTCTTTCTACTTCTTAAGTGCCCATATAGACCACTGGAAATACAGTAAAGGCAGTGCAAGTGTGTACAGTGCTGGTGGACCTCATGCTGCACACACAGGTATGCGTGTGTACACACACCCCCCTCACTTTATTGTCTTCTACCTGCTGGATTCCACAATGATTCTTTTACTGCAGGCAAGTGTGAGGCCTCCTCTGGAGAACTTTGTGTGCACACTCTTCTAATCCTTATCACCTGTAAGTTCCTCAGAAAGAGATATGATCAAATCCTTGTTATCTGAAATAACAAAGGGTTGGGACGCCGTTTCCACTCCTGGGAAACACAGTGTGTGACTGCACTGAGGCGGACAGCTGTGTGAGTGGCTTCTAGCTCTTGTTTCCCAGCCCTCCAAGAAGGCTGACTGTTTTAGGTTGCAAAACACCGCCAGATTAGCCAAGAGCAAGCTAGAATATCTTTGGCTCCCCTGGCTCAGGTTATCCATATCTTGTGCCACCTCCTCCTCTCTTCCTCATACCCTCCCCAAGCTTGATTTGAAACCAGACAACTGCAGATTTGTGGTTGTATGACCAACTCTTGCTTGGATGGGCTTTAAATGAGTTGGAGTAAATACTTGTATTGATGGGAGCAGAGATGGTAGACCTGGGACCTAATTCTAACAGATTGCCTTGATTTTACTGAAGAGAATGAATTCGTAGTGAAAAGATCTTTCTCTGTTGGCTGTCTAGAGTTTTTATACAAAGCAAACCACACCCTTGTGAATTTTGGCTAATTTGTTAGAAATCAGTAACATTATAGCTGTTTCTCCTGGAGCTATGTAGCTGAATACAATTGCTCTGTACAAATGTGTGTCTTCAGTGCATATGTTTATGAAAACCGTACCATAAATTCAGCACCAATTGCCTTCATTCTCTTCAACTCTGCAGTCCCCCTCACACTTCCAGAGCAGCCTAAAAGGAGCTGTAGTATAAATTAAAACCCAGTCTTGTTACCCTAATTCCTTTCACTCTTTGGAGTGAAGCTTTTCCTTCTAGGTCTCATGCTGTAAGGTGACTCATGAAAATGTGTAGTAAGTGAATGACCACAGATAAAAATTAATGTAAACTTCAATTTGTAACATTTCCAGTTCATTCACAAACACAAGCATGAACTCTATTTGTGAGGGGGAAGAATTGAGGCTTTGTCATTCCTTTTTTATTGTTGTGGATTACTGTTTCTTTTAAATGAAAACAGCCCCCTTGGGTTGCTTGCCTGGTTAGCCATGGCAGGAAGACAAATGAATTTTACAGTATCAGACATGCGGTTTCCTGTCTGTGTTTAACTTTGAGCAGAACATCACAGCCAGTTGGTCCACGGCTCCTCCAGACAACTAGATAATAGCCTGTAATAATTTTGCTTTTGGAATGACTGTCATCCAGATCTATTCTGTACATTGTTCTTGCCTTTTCTTCTCTATAACTTCCTTGCATACCAGAGCAAGAATTTTTGCAGTGTTTTTGCACATTTTGCAGTGTTTTGCACAGTGTTTTAGACTGTGGACAAAAGCTAGTCTAAAAAAAGCTGATCAAAAAGTGATTGTGCTTATTTATTAGCAGAAACTGAAATGATAAAAAAGATTGTAATTATTCATTTCAAGCTATTGCTAAAAATGATCAGTGGTCTAGCTCTTCTTCCTCCTGGGTGCATGCTAAAGACAGATCACATTTAGTTTGTTTCGGGTGTTTCTGATGCAAGAAAGAAAATGATGGGTAAGGCAACATGTTCTAATTTCTACGAGAGGTTAGTCACTACATTCCAGTGCTTTACAGCTGAACTGTTATTGCTTATAGAAGAATTGGTTTATAGCACTGTTGGCTTTTATCAGTCTTGACTGTGAAGGTTAAACCTCCTGACTCCATTTTTATACACAAACATCTAAAATTTTGGGTAGTGGGAGGTGTTGTGACTCACCCAAGGGTGGCTTTGGAAATGTTTGAAGTAGTTACATCCAGATCAAATGGTTATTTCTTGTATGGGCTTTGGTTTAAACTGCCAAGCTTCAAAACAAGCAGGACATAGTCAGACATGAGCCTAAACATGCCTGTAGTTCTGCTGTGTCAGGAGGATTCTGACCCTGATTCAGATCCCTGGCTTTTTGAGGGAAAATACTGTATGCAGAATCTCTCCAAACAATGTTGTGTAGTTCTTGGGGAAATAATATACAGGAAACAGGTAGCCATTGCAAATTTGACCATTTATTTTTTAATTCCTTTAATTTTTTGCCAAACAAAATTGTGGGTGACTGACAAGCAGCCTGTGGTGGAAAAATACTTCTCACAGCAAAACTCAATGCCAGTGTGTTTTAATTATTATTCATCCAAATGTCTAATGTCAGTGTTACCAGAAGGCACAACCAGGGAGTGAAAACACTGGAAAAGATTAGCCAAAACCTGGCTGGCTAGAATTTGGCTAGGTGGTCCTCCTGTCATGGAAAAGATGAGTGCAGGACTGGTTTTTTCCTCCCTGATGCGTTGTTGCTTCTCGTGATCTTCTGCATCTTGCTTTTCTTTCTTATGTTTTGACCTGTTGTGATGAACCACGTCTGTCTGTAGCTCTTTGTACAGTTCCAGGCCTCCCTTGGTGTTTGGGCAGCTTTGCTCCTCAGCCTTCCCTTTGTCACACCATCACCCAGCCTCTGTTCATCAGCTAGTGCAAGCATGACAAATGCCTGACATAGTTCTTCTTTATGAACAATCCTAAGCTATTCGGCTGAGGTCAAGGCCTGATTACTCAAAGGTACCAAGTGTTCCTTCCAGCCTCACGTCTGACTTGTTCTCCATGGGCAGTGATGACCAGGAACTCGTCGTAGCCAAGGAAATGGGATACCTGCATGTCACTCAGTGCATGACCTATTTGCTATGCATCTTCTTCCTGTTGTGCAGGCTCATTCAGACACATTCGTTCAGTGTTGTGTAAAAGGGTGACCCCAGCACCGGAGACTACAAATGGGAAAATAAATTCTTTAAGTACTGTTGTCATTATATATGCAGTGGTTATCCTGCATTATTATCTCCCGTAGTATGGGAGAAACCTCAACAGCAACAAAGTATACAAGTTTCAATGATTATTTGAATCATCCAAAAAGTTACCTTGAAATATCAGAACTTCAGTGATAGAGATGACTGAGGGTCATCAAGAGTTTATGAGAATAATGAAGATATTTGGGGAATTGCGTCAGAGGTGGGAGGATGTTGTGCTGCTAACAATCTCCACATTGATCATGGTTTTACTGAGCCTGCTAATAGAGAGCATAAGAGATGTGAGTATTTGATTAATCGGCTGTGGCTGAACCATTTGTCTGAACAAATTACAGCCTATGGATTTGCAGTGTGTCAAGTACTGTGATTGCTCAGTGAGTATGGTTGTTACCTGGGAGACTTAGTATTGTTTTGCTGCCTGAACCACTGCAAGCATGCCTGCGCGGTCTTGTCCTGTGCCCAGACCACAGGAGATATGGATAATGTTTTAGTTTCCTTAACTTGGTATCTTTTACTCATCTTTAACATGTTGCCCCTGTCTTTTCCTTTCTTTCTCTTTTCTTCCTCTCCTTATTAGAATCAAAGCATTAGTGATTTTACTTGACTACCTAGGAGGATCACAGACTTGAGGTCTGTGCACAAACAGCTGCCAGGCCATAAATACTCATGTGATGAGTTGCCCAGTGCTCAAGGATCAGCAGAAGGGAGATGATTACAGCTGGACTGCTTCCAAGTGGATTTTAACAAAAGCTTTCATTAATCTGTTTTTCTGTTATCCAACTAACATGTTCAGAAGGTAACCGTCTTCCAGCTGCCCCATAAAAGAGGTCAGTAGCATTACATAACGTTGCACAGAGGCTCTCACCGCTTGTGTATTGGCATTGTTCTCTATGTTTCCTCTTAGGTATTTGCAGCCACAGAGTCCCACCCAGTGCCTGCAGCTGTATGTAACCAAAGGAGAGGCTGTCTAATACTGAACATCTGATTCACTTAGTGGGATAGAAAGGAAATAGAATGGAAAGAGGCAAAAGAAGCCAAAATTTTGTTTTGTTCCATATTATTTATACTGTTTGCTTCCTAGGAAAATAATCGTGCAGTGCTCAGTTACAGATTTGTGTAAAAACAAACTAGGCAACACTCTTCCAGTCTGGTTGGCATATTTGTTACAATTTGCATCACTTGAGAGCTTAATAAGTGTGGGAATGTGTCCAACCTTTTATCAGGTTGTCATGGAAGAGACTTTAATAACTACAGACAGAAACAAACTGTAACTAACACTGGCAACGTAATATTTTGGAAAAGGTTGGAGGGGTGAAACTCAGTCTGAGAATAAAAATAGTGGTTAATGTGTGGCATCTGTTGGAACATATTGAAACCGGAGAAATTGATTTGTTCCAGAAAACCACCAGTGAACAGCAGCAGACACTGATTTGTGTAACTGAGGCATGTATCACAGAAACAGTCATATCATGTAAAGTTAGAATATGTTGGCTTTCATATCACTGACTAGGAAAGCTGAGCTACAAAAGTCAAAGTGTGTGTGAGATGCCGTGTACACACAGTAAAGTCACCTGTTATCTCTCCCAATAAGAAGGGAATGCATCCAGGGGTGTGAGATTTTAAACACATGGGTACTGTGCCAGCAAACCAAGGAATTACACTTTCAAGACAGCAGTGAAGGAATAAAACAGCAACAAACTGTTTGTTCTGTCTTAGAGCTTAAGAGTTTCTTAAACCTCCTGGGTGCTGAATAGCATACTTGGCAATCAGTTGAAAAATGAGATTCTGCTTACAATAGATAAAATATCCATTACATCATTGCTGCCCAGCATTTTTGCTGAAGTAAGACACCAGAGGCAATCAAGTCGCCTGCCTCCTGCCCCCATGATTAAAATGCAGCCATTCCTGTCAGGTGACAGATGCATATGCATGACTCTTCCAACATGTAACACATAGAACATGGACATGAAACTGGGAATTTTCCCTCGGCATAACAGAGGTGCCTTTAGTCCTCATCATCCAGTCAATCGTGGGTAGTCATGTGCCCCTAGGGGAGAGCAGCAGTGAGTGTGCCACAGCTCACCAAAACTGCTTGTATCTTTGCCTTACTACCTGTCAGGAAAAGACGTAAGTGGTGGCACTGGGCAATGGCCTGCATTAAGTGCTTTGAGGGCTGAGTCTGGTTTGCCAGCCATATGTTTACTGCAGAGCAACATTCAGGCTGGCAAATAACCAAAATGTCAAGTGAATGAGTTCCCACAGCTTTGAGAAAACATCCTTAGGATCCAAATTCTGAGCCATGCGGATGACAGTGCTTTAGAAAGACAGCTTTACAAACAGGCTCTAGAGATGGCTTTTCCTTGTCACTTCTACTATTTGAGCCCCTATAGCAGGCCAGACACGCCTGCCAACTACCATAGCTAGTGCCTCTCCAGGAGGCTGCTTCAGCAGATACTGTGTTTTGGATACCCTGGCAATATCCTCTTTAAACTAAAAAATGAAGACATACAGCTCAAACACAAGTTACTGGCCTTGACAGACTTTGTTTACCTAGTCCAAAAAAACCCTTGTCAAATCCAGGGACTGGCTGCAGGAATTTAATTTGTAGGAAAGTCTACAAGAAATGTCAGGGTTCATTTTCCACTGGAGAGCAAGGTAGTGTCCACTTTGGTTTTAAAATCTAGTAATCTCTGTCTTCTGCCACCAGATGGTTCAGCATAGAGCTGAGGGGTGGAATTGATTACCTGACCCACAAAACTGTTGATTTGAATAAAAATTCTTCATCTCCATCAAGAGTGGAAAATTAAAATGTTTCCAAGAAACTGTCAAGATAAAAAAAAAAAGCAGGTTAGTTTGAGGTGCAGCATTTGAATTTGATTATTTCCAAGTATTTCATGCCAGAATCAACCAGTTTTCTAAGGAACATCCCTCCCCAGTAAAAAAGCTCCCCACCCCCATCCACAGAGCCCAAAAACCAGTGACTGTAAAATTAGCAGAAGGTTTTCAACACGGAAGTTGGATCAACTTTCAAATAACTTTTGTCCTCAAGATAGGGGTTTCAGGAAAAAGTACAGGAACATCAGAAGCAGAGTTTCTGTTTTGAATATCAATATTTCCCATCTAAAAATGTTTTTCTGAAGATTTCCAAGCCATTTCAATTCTAAAAAGTTCAAAATCAGGAAGGTACATGAGACACTGAACTACAGAATTTCGTTGTCATTTGAGGATTCTTCAGCAGAGATAAACTAAATTACCCCAACCTGCTGCTCAAAGTGAAACTTCATTTCACTGAAAAATTAAGCATTTTTTGAGATTAGTTTTCATCCAGAAAGTAGTGCTAAAGAGATGGGTAGACTTTTCCACACTTTATTGCTTGGTGTCTTGGCCATAAATTAATATGCACATATGGTTCAAACTCACATTTTGCCTGATCCAGAATAACCAGAGATGAAAAGCTCTTCCCTGTAACAAACAGAGAAGGACTTGAACTTGGAGCTCCCATACCCCAGACTAGTCCCCTCACTTGTGGGGATTCAGCACTCACATCTCTTGCCAAATTGCAACATTTGAACAGAATTCTGTTTATGCAAAAACATTCAAAAAGTGTTAGTTTTCATTGTTAGTTTTCATTCCAGTGAGGAATTCAAGCCAAACTTTGAAACCTCACAACTGCTGCAAAACAGATTTGTCCTCTAGTCAGTTCAAAGGGCTGCTTTGTGTCTCAGGAGTTTGCAAAATAACTAGATCACAGTCCCGGGTCTGTGCCCATATTTTATGACTGTTTCTGGAGGGTTTTAAGACAGTAGAGAAGCTTGCACTACATTAGTGTTGATATGTTTAACCTGAGATTTAACAATATCAAATATATTCTTGCCCTGCTGTGTGGCTTTGACTAGCAGTTGAATAGGCAGCAACTTTAGAACTCACACAAGCAGCAAGCAGTGCTGAAGTAGTTCTGACTGGAATGGCTGTGCGTTTGTAATGCCTTGTGCATGAAAACGTGGGTCCTAATTTTATTTCTTGTTTCCAAAGTTCAGTGACACCGAAGCTCGATCAAAGACACCCAGTCCAACCTAAAGAATTTCCAGGAAAAGCCAAGTTGTGCTTTGGAGCTTCCTGACCAAACAGGGGCTGTATAGTGTTTTCATTTTCCTTGGCACCTGAGCCTATTCCCTAAAGGCTCAGGTAGTGTTAAGAGTTGTGCAGATGGCTGGTGCTTAATTTAAACCCCATACAGGAAGCTTTCTTTTAGCTCAACTTCTCTATTGTTACACTGTATTAATAGGCTCTTTTGAAGCTTAAGAAAGGACTGATCTGCCTGACTAAATAGTTCTGGGTGGGGAAAGTTATTTAGGAGCCTCTTTGTAAAACCTGAAAGGTGAGTTCATTTAACCATTTTCTTGCCTATCTGTACAGCCAGGTTTTGCTTTTTCAGTGCTCTCAAAGGAAGATGCACTCCCATTATTGAAATTACGGGGTCTGAGTCATAGGTATTTATTTATAAACAAATGAACATATTTATTCTTAGATTGCTGTAGTCAAGCCAGAAAATGTTGGCTAACCACTTTGCAAACATACAGATATTCTCTGAATTTTGATCCTGCCCTGACTTTGCACACAGAATTGATAGAGAAGTACCTCAACCTTAGTGTGTGCTGGAAGGGCTAATTTTATTCATCTCGTATCAGTAGTCAAAATCAAAGGCAGCTCCAGAAATGCCTCACTCAGACCAGCCCGCAGTGCTACCAGATCTTTGCTGCCACTATCCCCTTTAATTCTGCTGGCAAGCAGCTCAGTCCCCTCCTACACTCAGGGTTGAGCCTTGTCAGTCCTGACACTCGATTGGCCCTGTTGGGTGCTCATTCTTGCACGTCTTAGGCCTAGAGTGGGACTTGTCTGTCATCTTAAAAACTGCAAATGAGCACACTCTTCATCCCTGCTGCTTTAGGTCAGGACGTGCAGCTGTATGCTTTTCACCCCCTGCCTCCCCTCCTTCCTCCAATGGACAGTGCCAAAGTGGATGTGTCACTGCAGCAGTATGATACAGTGCTCAGAGGAAGTGGCCAAACTGCTCAGCTTCTGCTTTGATTAAATTCTTTTTTCCTTTCTTTTTCAAGTGACATTTGCTCCAACAGTTTCTCCCTTCCACCAAGAAACCCTCCTGTACCACAAGCAGAGCTTTCTCTAGTGCAAAAACAGGAAGAGCCAAATGGGGCTGTGAAGTCTGCTGCAGATTTGTCAGCTGCAGGCCAAAATAATACAGCCAACTCTCAGGCATTATAGGAATGATGGGAGACCCTCAGACAGGCAGCCATAACAGTCAAGGAGTGGCAGCTCTGGGTGAGTTTTATTCACAGTTAGAGCTGAACATGCACCTCCAACTGACTTGGGAAAGAATTTGAAAGAGAACTAATACATCTTGGTTTTGTTCTCCCTCATTTAGAAAGGCATTTGTATTTCAAATATCTAGGCTACATATTGCAGCTCTCTGGCAAAGAAAAAGGGCTTAAAAGGGCGCTAAGGAGACATGTTCCTCTTTGTTAAAAAGTATACCATATGATATAGGTGACACAGTACTCAGTTTCAAAAGCAAGAGTCCAAACTTCAAGCCTGTTCTTCCATGGTCAAGAAAAAAACCCAAATACAGAACCGCAAACATTCTTCAGGGCTATTTTATCTGATTGATTGTTACATATCACAGTTGTGTTCATGCAGTTGTGGCCTGCTTGCAGCCAAAACTCTGAAACAGCCATCCCACGACATGGTCAGTTTTCCTCTACCAGGGTGTTTCCTAAGTTTCTGAGAGTGAAGAGTGCACATGAGAATAAGCAATGAAATATTTTGTTGCCAAAGGAAATCACTTGAGAATAAGGATTTGTGGTTTGCATAGATGTAGAAAGAAGGCATTGGCTTAAAATGTTCTTTTGCATAAATGAAGGAAATTCATTCTTTGTAGGTGCTGCTAGTGAATGCCACTGATCTGTGCTAGCTGGGAATGCCAGAACTAGCAAGGCACTTCCTCTTCCTTGAAACCCTATGAGAGATTAGGATTGAATTACTTGCTCTTCATCTGGTTGATGAATCTATCAAACAGAGGAAGCACATCCTGGTTCAGGATTCAGGCTTTCTTCCAAATAAAGAAAAATATATTCTTCAAATGTCCCATCCCCTACCTTTGAATAGCTGATGGCTTCTGCTGCTTGGCAGCTGTGTTTCCAATGGAAAAGTGATTACAAGTGAAATTGGAAGGTCAGAGGCACCTGTTCTTCTAATTGTAAACTCTTTTCCCCAACTCCTTTCGGCACCTTTATTTTGAGAGGCACAGAGCAGGGAAAAGAGAGGTTTGTGGATAATGTAGTTAGTGGCAAATTCCCTTCAGAGCTTATTAAACTTTTCCTTTTCATGTTGACTTATTTGGCCTGATACACACAACCTGAGTCAGTGACATTGCTGTAAGCATCTGTCAGAGTGTCATGCTGCCAGCAGAAGCCACTTGCTTAACACTGGTTGCAGCTTCAGCTGTTTTAGTCCATTCAGGCATTTTTCCAATTAATCCTCTCCCTCATGGAAAGATAATATAGTACATTTGCTCTGACTTAAAGGAAGAAATAGAGTACATTCCATGTGTCTGATCAAATCAGGTACAGATAAACTCTGACTCTTCTTTAACCTATTTTCAGAATAAAACTGTTTTCTTTTAAACTCTTTATATTCCCTAAGAAGTACGGAACTAGGTCACTTCTAGAGCTGACAGGGCAGCTCTCCTCTCTAGAATAAAGTTCTGTACTCTTCCCAGAACTTGGCCTTATTCTAGAACATATCCCTATTCTAGGACATGTGCCTGTTGTTCTTCTATTCCCTACTCCTCAATGTTCCACCTAAGAATTTGTTCGTGTGTGGACTGAAGCAGATAAGGAGTTTGGAGGGAACCATCTACTGCTTTACCACAGGGCAGCCAGCATACAGCCAACAAGTGACACAGAGGATGTTTTCAGTTGCATAAATCCATGCAAAAAGTACATGGGTGGGTGACAATTCTCAGATGCGTCATACGTGCCTGATTGTGCCTGCAGGATTTAAACACCTGTGTACATGCAGATGTTTGAATTTGTTCTAGCAACACTTTCCTATACATCAAAGTATTAATTTTGGTTTTCAGATGTGTATGCAGGCATGCATACTGTAGCTGAATATTAGCCTGCAGTAGTTGCGTGCAGACAGGCTTCCTGAAGATGTCTCTACATGGGTTCCACTGAAAGATACTAGATTGGGCTGATCTTTTAGGCAAGTGGGAATTCACATGCTGCATTGCCTGTTTATTTATCAATCCAACTCTTAGAAAAATTAACCCATTTTAGTAATTACTGGTTAAAAGGGCAGATCTGTCAAGAATACATTGACAGAGTAAATGCAGGAGACTTTGGCTATTGTCTTCAGGAAAGTAAAGTTTCATCACTAATTTATTAAGAGCCTGAGAGAAGAACAAAGCTATTAAGTTACATTAGATTCTTTCTCATTCAGTTCCAACTTATAAAAGCAGACAGGAAAGTCCTGGTGAGTGAAGCCTATATATATACAACAACATTTTGAGGTAAGGAAGTAGCGATAACTTTTTACTTACTGCCAGTGGAGAAAACAATGTATTGCACTTGATATAATTAACGACAGCCTCCTGTATACATGAAGCTATGACATCATTTAATGTATACCCTTCTGCTGTTCTTCATTCCAGATGACCCCCATAAGCCAGAGGAGAAAGATGAAATTTCCAAAGTCACAATCATAAGCCTTGTCCCATTACTGGTGATTTCTCTTGCTGTGATTGTTATCTTTTATGCCTACCGCACTCATAAGAAGAAGAAGCTCAACAAGGCATGGGAGAAGAATGTTAAGCCTAGGAAACATAAGGACTGCAGTGATGGTTGTGCCATTATGTTAGATGATGACCGCTCTGACATCAGCTCTACCTGTGCCAACAACATCAACCACAACACAGAATTGCTGCCCATTGAGTTGGACATTGTTGTTGGCAAAGGAAGGTTTGCCGAAGTGTATAAAGCTAAACTAAAGCAAAACACATCAGAGCAATATGAAACGGTGGCAGTCAAGATCTTCCCCTATGAAGAATATGCCTCCTGGAAAACTGAGAAAGACATTTTTTCAGATGTAAACCTCAAGCATGAGAACATACTTCAATTTTTGACAGCTGAGGAGCGTAAAACAGATCTTGGCAAACAGTATTGGTTGATCACTGCCTTCCATGCTAGAGGAAACCTGCAGGAATACCTCACACGGCACATTATCAGTTGGGAGGACCTCTGGAAACTCGGTGGGTCCTTAGCCAGAGGGATTGCTCATCTGCATAGTGATCACACACCCTGTGGTCGTCCCAAAACACCTATCGTGCACAGAGATTTAAAGAGTTCCAACATCCTGGTGAAAAATGATTTAACCTGCTGTCTCTGTGACTTTGGGTTGTCCCTGAGACTGGACCCTTCTCTGTCTGTGGATGATTTGGCTAACAGTGGGCAGGTAGGTTAAAAGTTTGAAGGTGGGGTGGGTGTCTACCAGTTGGTGTGTCAGTTCCTGGTGTGAAAAGAGGAAGAAGTCTGTGTTGCCATATTTACTTAAAATCTTAAAAAATTGAAGTGACAGTACTTACAAACAAAAAGACTTTATCTTAATATTAAAGCAACAGCGAGAAGTGTGCAATGAAGGTTTTCTTATGATCAAGAGAGCTGCACATGTATATGATGCAACCATCGTCTTTATATGCTTTTACTAAGTGTGTGTGAGGTTGTTAGCTACTATTTGTGGTGCTGCTAAAATGCACACACACACACATGGAAAGGATGTGCTTCACATTGTGAGGTTATACCACTGTTTTCATGCCTGATGGCAGTACAGTTTTGTGTGAGCGGACCCGCTCCTGATGTACCCCAGCATATGTGAAGTCAGTCTTCTATCCTTGAGAGGCATAAGCAGATAACTAGAGTGATAGATAATAACTTTAAAAAGCCAAAAATAAAATCGTTTAATTTTATGGCAGTTTCTCCAAATGCAAGCAAATGCTAGAATCTTAAAAAAAAATAAAATAATTGCCTTGTTGTTGCTTTTTCAACTAAGTAACATAGATAATACTCATCTACTTCAAAAGGATGCCTGGAGGATGTTTATGAATGCTTTGAAGATTATATTTTTCAAGTAAATCTCTAAATATTGGCTCTTCTAATGAAAAATACTGTGTAAATTCTGACGAATTTTTAAGTTAATTAATTCATAATTATGTAATTACACATGTTTATATTTATATTTTTATGTGTAGGTCTCATCAAAGCCTAACCATTGACATTGACTTTTACTTCACATTGAACTAACTTCTTGGCTTAGAGCATTTTCAGGGACAGTTTTTCAGGCAGTAGTACTCTCTTAAGTTCACAGGAGCTTTGCTGTTGTTTATGTAATGAAGAGCCATCTTTGAAAGTCTCATTACTGAGAGGCAACTGTCCTGATCTCATTTTGAGAGGGTTTATAAACCAATACCGGGTGTAATGTAACCAAGGAATCTGTATTTAAAATAATTCAAACACCACTCACAAGTGCATATCATTTCTCTCCAGCATGCCAGACATTTTCGGAGTTCAGGGAAATCATACCATATGTAAGTCATAAGACTGTTTCCATTTGGAATAAAGTGAAAACAGAGTATTTGGCAGTGTAAGGCAGAGGCTCTGAAACTCAACTCCACAGACACTTTGATTACTTTCAAGCTGATTTCTCTGGCATTGCTCACAGACACTTGGAAGTAGGAGGATATAGCTTTGATACTGCCACTTCTGCAGTCCACACCAACACTGATGACAAAGTACAGTGCTGCCCCGAGCAGGTTATTGCTTTGGAATCAATGTCCTTGGGCACTTGTGTTGAGGCCCTCTCTTTTACTTTGTTAAGCTTCACTGAATCTGTCTGAGGCTGACCCGGCTAGTGCCATTCTTCCCTGTGACGAGGATTAAGATGGTGTGAAGTGGCTCCACTTCAACCTCCACCGTGTTTCTTCTGGACACACAAGCACCACTCACTCAAATTCCCCAACACGTCAACTTCAGTTGCAGTAGCAGCTTTTGCTAAAGGGGTCTTGCACCGGAATTTGCCTTAAGCATAATGATCAGAAGGCTGGAACATCTCTGCTATGACGACAGGCTGAGAGAGTTGGGGTTGTTCAGCCTGCAGAAGAGAAGGCTCCAGAGAGACCTTATTGTGGCCTTTCAATACTTGAAGTGAGCCTACAAGAAAGATAAGGACAATCTTTTAGCAAGGCCTGTTGTGACAGGACAAGGGGTAATGGTTTTAAACCAAAAAGGGGAGATTTAGACTAGATCTAAAGAAGAATTTTTTTACAATGAGGGTGGCGAAACACTGGAACAAGTTACCCAGAGAGGTGGCAGAAGCCCCATCGCTGGAAACACTCAAGTGCGGGTTGTACAACCTGATCTAGTTGAAGATGTCCCTGCTTACTGCAAGGGGGTTGGACTAGATGACCTTTAAAAGGTCCCTTCCCACCCAAAGCATTCTGTGATTCATATTCTGAACTTTACCCTTTTATTCAAACCTTTCCCACCAGGAGGTCCAGCCTTTGAAGGTATATTACGGAGCTGCCCCAAATCTTAAATCAAGGAAACCTCTAGCTTCCTATGAAATAGATTAAAGAGTGTAAGTGTTTTACCTTTTTTCTGGCCAGCTTTAGTCACATTCAAGGCAAGTTGTTTGGGTTACAAAGCCACCTTCCATCTACCCAATTACCTTCTGTATCATGCAAATGTAGCGGTTATTAACCAGTGCCCTTAGTGACTGGCTGGAGACAGTCTTTTTCTCATTAGAACCTTTGCAGTCTTTTCAGTTTGGCCAGACACAATGGTTAATATTTGTAGACGTTACTTAATCAGAGTGCATAAATCTGGACCTTTGTCCCTCTGTGTTCAAAGGACTTCCAGCAAGGCCAGCTGTTCCTCACCTCAGCAGCATCAGCAACCTTGTAACAGATGGTCTTTCTAATCAGATATGAGAGGTGTCTACTGCCTCTCTGACTGACAATGTCAGAGCACAAAGCATCACTCAACAGCTTGAAAGAAATGTAAGATCTCCAGTAAAAAAGATCCAAAAGTCACAAAAATTATAACGTACCACTGAAAGATAGATTTTCACAAGGAGTTTTGGAGAAGCAAGAACTGAAACCAGACTGGTCTTTGCAGAGAGAAAGCAGATTTAGACTCCAGATGGGCAACCAGCACTGAATTGCTGGAATTTAGATACCTAAAATGCCTTTGAGACTGAAGGTTCAGGTTTCACTGAGACACAGTGAAAGTATCTTTGACCAAAATATCTAATAATCTAAATGCAGATAAAAGAGCACAAGCAGAGTGGAACACATGATAAATCCTAAGCAGGATGGAAAAGGGATTGATTTCATACCATACTCAAAGTAATTTTAAATTTTTTCTGCGCTTCCCACTGTATTTTTTAGTTATAGGGCTTGATTCTTCATTGTCCAGCTGAGCTGCAGAATAATTTTTACTGCTGCAAAGAGAGTGTGAAATGCCAGACCACAACAGCACTTTGTGAAAAAGTTAAGAATCTGTATTTGGTCACCATTAACTCTTATTAAAATCAGCAGGATTTGAGGGTGTGGGACTCTGGTCCATAGTGTACAGGTAACCCTTCTTAAGCTTTGGTTGGGATCTGCTTGGGGAAGAACTTTTGTGTTGGGGAACGGATTGGGAGGTAGAAACATCCTCTGCTGCAGAGTTTCCATATGTACGTGTTTTGTACGGGAGGGAAATGCTGGTCAGCTCAGCGCTGCTAACACAAGATTCTCCCAAGTACCCATTCAGTTGCTCTAATGCTTGGCCTTAAATTCATCACAGAGTCCATGTAACAGGGAATTTAACTTTAGTAGAGTTGGGTTTTTTCTGTCCTCTGTTTATAGAAGATTTGATCCTACTCCCATTTGGATATTTTTGACACAGTTGCAGGGTCCTATAACAAAGCTACAGCCTTGATCTTTCCAGCTGTCTTCTTATGGTGCATTGCACTTTTTGTGGAACTTCTTCCCGTTTGTCCTAAGCCTGTTCGTAGGAGCTTTTATAATGGATGTTGTAGGACACTCTCAGGAACTGTGGCTGCCTACAATTGCAGACCCAGTAGCTGAAAGATCTTCTGCAGTCCTGCTTGCTGCTGGTCTCTGGAGTGATTGCTGTAGTACAGTCTACAAATAGCTCATCTGAATCACAGATCCTGCTGCATCACCCACTTGTGCTTGTGTGATTAATAATCTCTGTGATAACCAGTCTCCAATCTGAAACTGTCTTTGCCTGATCAAAGACTTATTGTTTACAGTTTTTCAAGGGGGATAAATTTTTTATAACTACCCTGTGAAGAGTTTGTCATTTGAGAGCAGCTGTGGAGTAATCCAAAAATTCTTCCTTACATCCTTTCTTGTGATAAAAACATGCATGTAAACTTTGCCTTCTGTAATGTGAGGTCATAATCTAGATTTCAGCAAAGCTGCTAAAATCATTGCTGAAAATTTCTCAGTATGAATGAAGTTTATGAAAATGTCTTCTCAAACAAAGGGGACACTTTCTGGTTTCAATTCAAATGTGCACTTCTGCACTCAGTATTTGTGTTTTTGCTTTCTTCTGTCAGGCCTGTATTTACCACTTTCCTTTTAAGGCTACCATGAAAACAAGCAGCTAACACTGTAATATGCAGTCAAAATAATACAATGTGGTTTTTGCTCATCTGAAAGTCAGCAGCAAGTGCGTCAGGCCCAAGGGGCAGAGTTTATCTGTGAAGAGCCAAAGAGTGAGAAAGCTTGTTAGTGTCAACATTATTTGCTTAAGGAACTAGAAACAGCTTCTTTTTTCTTTACTAAGGGAGGTGCAAATAAGTTGGTAGTCAGGACAATTCCAGATTCCCCTGGCAGGAGAAAATATGATCTGTGCCAGGTACGGCCTGAATTTCTGGCACCGTTTCTGTGAAAGCTGAAGTTAAATTACAGCAGAATGCAAAACATGAATTACAAATGCAGATCCTGAGCTATCCATGACCTCCTCTTCTATAGGTTGGCACAGCAAGGTACATGGCCCCTGAGGTTCTGGAGTCTAGGATGAACCTGGAGAACGTGGAGTCCTTCAAACAAACAGATGTGTACTCCATGGCATTGGTCCTCTGGGAAATGACATCTCGCTGTAATGGCATCGGAGGTAAGTGCGCTCAGTTTTCTTTTCTAAAAGTATATTTGGACAGACATGCTCTTGTGGTTGCCTGAGGAGGGGGTGATACTTTTCAACTCTTACCAATTGTTCTAGTGTACATGGATGCTGTAAATTAACAGGCCTTAGGTAGTATGAGATGCACATGTGCATGAGCAGCCTTGAAGGGCAAGCATCTGAGAGCACAAGAAAGTTGTTTCTCAATTGGTGTAAGGGTAAATCTGTTGTTAGGAAGATGCTTTTTAGAGATATTTAATGCCTAATGTTTTCCTGTAACATCTTGAGTAGCCATGGATTGACTCAGTCTCATTGACGAAACTGATTAGAAATACAAGACAAATTGAAATATTAAGACCAAGAAAAGATAACTGCCTCCCATTTACTTTCATGGAATGTAAATTCTAAAACCTTCTGAGGGCCAGTTAAGTGTCACATTTACTACATGATCATTTCAGTAAGAGCCATCATAGTGACAGAGAAACTTTCCTGCTTTCCCAAAATCCCCAACTGCTGCTCATCATTTTTTGTGATGTTGCAAGAGATCATCCGTATGAGAAATCAAGAGATGTTTGTTGTACAAAGTGCAGTTACAGAATAAAAATGATTGAAACTGACTATCAGAATAGCTCCAGGAAGAGCTGCTGTGCTTGTTCTTGTTCAGAGTTTGTTCTCTGAAACAAAATCTCAATTTCTCCTTTGCCTAAAGCTTCCCCAGAATTCCCAGAGTGTGATACTGGTACAGGCTAGAAATCAGAGAAGTTGCTGTTGAGATATCTGCATTACCTATTGCCACATTTGAAGATTTTTGCCTTACTTCAGGGACTAAAACAAGACTAAGTTACATATAAAATTCTTCAGTCTGCTGGTATTGTCTAACATTCATTCTAACAAAAACTGCTGCACAGTCCAGGGCTCTCACAGGCAGTCTAAAGAGTGGGGCCGTAAAAGGTAACACTAATGTGCATATTGTGGTAGATATGCTGCTGTGATTTGAATTGCTAGCCTTCTTCTGAAACCACGGAGGCTCCCTTTTCATCAGACTTGGCACAGTTGCATCTCAAAGGGCTGCCACAGAGACAGGACAATCTTGCAGGCTGGAGTATGAGGAACAGAGTGTGCAGGAGGGAAACCAATGTCTCATGGGAAGATGTACATAGCTGCTTGTTGTTTCTCTACTAACATCCGTGGGATACCACAAGGATATCCATGGTGGGCTCTGAAGCAACTACACAGTGGCTGTGTGGCTGCATCACCATGTCCATGTGCAGGCAGGAGAAATGCCTCCACCTCGGTCTCCTCCTATGTCTGACCAGCATTTGGACTTTCTGGGTGGGCTGAACTGTGGGCAACAGATTCGCCCCTGCTTGCAAGCCTGCCAAGAAAGCTAGAAAGCGAGTATATGTGCAAACAGCTGACTAGGGCTAGCATAAAAGCATGAAAAAAATTTCTTTAGTTAAACATTTCAGGGAAAAAACATTCAATGCTTCGGGAACTGAACCTCAGTCTGGCATATTCCAAGGCAAACCAATTCACATTTAACTGTCATGGTCATGCCTGTTTCTGAATGTGTTGGCACAACCTCATCTTTTCATTAGCACTTTGTAAATTGGGCCAAGGAGATTTAAAATCCGAGAAAAGGGATCTTTGCCCTGTCTCTTGAGCTCTTTCTGTTTCTTGCATTTAAGAACTCACCTTATTAATATAAATATGAGCCGTTCAGTGTGGAGTCTTTTATCTTTGCTGATGCTTGAGTCCCTTCCTGTTCATGTTTGCTGAGTACAGTGAAATGGAGATTGTGGCAAAAGCAAACCTTGTTGCTGCTGTTCTCAGAAGGCGACTGCCTGAAAGAGGATATAAAGGGAGTTTCGTAAGGAAAGAAAATCACCAGCATGTTTAGCTAGAAGAGAGTGACCCGTTATAACCTTAAGAAGAGCTGAAGTATTTTCAGGAAAAGGAAAGATTTCTCTGACCCTGCATCGCCTTTGCTTTCAAGATGGAGCTTAACCCTCACTCACATCCAGATTTTCCCTATTCATTTCATCCCTCAGTCACCCTCATCTTCAGAAACACATTTCTTTAATTTTGTTTCCTATTTCAGTCATCTTTCCAGGGGCTGAAGTCCCCAGCAAAACCACAGGAGTACTTGGGCTGGTCTGTGGCAGGCAGAACTTGGATTTACTGTCTTCATCCAGAGCAGTTAAATACAACTCCCAGGATGTAGCTCCTTTAACTTGGCACTGGTACTGATCTGCAGCAGCATTGCATGATTGCTCTCATTTCCTTCTTAGGTTTTCCCCTGGTTCGTGCAGTTGGGCTATCTTTGCAACCAGCTGGTGAAATTCATGACTACAACTCCCCTTCTGCTTTCTCTCTCCATCTGTCACTCATGACTACCCCCTACCCTCACAGCCTTACCGAGGAGCTGCCTCAGCTCACACAAACCCCTCTTTTCTTCCTAAACTCTTAGGCACTGAGAGAAATGACCTCCTCTGTAAGTTGGAATAGGGTCACCTGATTGCAACCAGCCTTTTCAAAGGAGCCTTAAAGACGTAGGCAACCATATTTGCAGGGCAGGCTTGACTGTGGTGTCACCTCCCTGTCACTAGAGAAACCTGTGGTGGTATAGAAGGCAGGAGGGGCAGTCTAAGCTGAGGCAGCATCTTAGCATCTTTAATTGCTGGGGGTAGGGGGTGGTAATTGGGGTGGGGGCTAACTGCCATTCAACCACATAAAGGTACAGTGACATTTATAAAGGGAGCTCTCAGGATTTGTCAGTGTGCAGGTGTTTGTGGGAGGCAGTGGAGGCAGGTCCTTTCACTGGAGCAGCTATGTCAAATACAGTCTCCATGCCGGGCCTTTTCAGTCAGCAGACGTTTAAACAAAAATACCCAGCAGCATAATCCATACTGTGAAGCTGCGGTAGTAAATAAGCAGGTGGAGATCAGCTTTTGAGAAAGGCCATGCTGTTCGTTCATTGTTACTTTGTTGTGCTAAATATGGAAAAGCAGAAATGGGGCACAAGGGGAAGGGAGACAGAGGCAAAGATCGAGTTTGACTGATTTTTCGCTGGAGTGTAATTTAAGAGGCATATTTAGAAACTCAGCAATACTACTTTGGGGAGAGCTTCAACTGCTCCATGCTGCCGTTAACTTGGTATTTCATTCAGTGCAACAGCTGTGCACCAGATGCTGCACGTTACAAGAAACATAATTTTCATCTCAACCACTTGCTTTCAGAGCAACACAGCTTTGGGGACTGAGGCAAGTGTAATTTCTCTGACAACCTCCTATAAAGAAAAGAAAACCATCTGTTTTGTATTGGAGCTGCTATGGGTGGGGAACAGTTGGGGGTGCAGGGGGGAAGGAGAGGAAAGGGAACTTCTGGATACATAGAGCTGGTGAAAAGGGAGAAGAGAAACCCCTTAGAAAACGGTGATGTTTATTGTGCGGTATTGTACTGCCTGGAGTGGTGGCTGGCTTCAGTATAGTAACAGGGCTTTGTTTGAAATGGTAGCCTTGCTTTACCACAGACGTGTTTAATGTGAATTAAATCACTGATTAATCTTAGGCTTACTTGGAAAGAGTCAGCTAAGAGCCACAGTTTCATAACTAAACATGTGAGCATCCTGTAGCTCGTGAAGTGCTCAGCTTTCACCATATTGTTGTGGAGAGGGGACAGTTTCTGGCAGCAGGGAGTGTTTTAATACCTATACAGTGGAGCTGTGCTTGTGCATTGGGCTCCGAGGTAGCTGCAGCTGGGGCCTGGTTTAAGCCTCTCCTTTTGTGAAGCGGAACCCAGTTAGGGCACATCTGCACCACACTGGCTTGTGGTGGCATATAAACCCGAGCTGGTACATCCACATGGTGCAGCGTCACCATGTGGCAGTTACTCATGACCTAGAAATTCTCTATGTGTCACCACATAGTAAAGTGGCACATAAAGTAAAGCAGCAAGTGCTTGCCTTCAACAAGCCCAGGTAGCAGTAGATGAGATGGCTGTACTACACTCCATGTTGGGTGCCAATGGGCTCATGTGCTCTGCATTCCTCTACTTTCCCACCTCAGGATACAGCACACAGTGACTAAGCAGCCTGTAACTGTATACTGAAGGCAGAGCTCGTGCACTCCCAGACTTTGGAAGGGTGGCTGTGTCTTTCATCGTTGTATGTGAAGTCACTTAAAACACATCTGTGCAAGGGAAACAGCACGATGAGTTCACCCATCCCAACACATCCTCACCCTTCCCAGTTAGCATCTGTAATCTGAAGAAGCAGGAGGGGGTAAATGTGAATCAAGCATTTGACTGCTCCTTAGAACTGAAGATGAAATAGCTTTTGAGCCTCTGCATAATTCCTTTGCTCAATGGCTAAGTAGGTCCACTGCCCAAATTCTTCTAGCATGAAGAAAGTCACAATCTGCACACACACAGTGTGTGCATAAGCTGACATGGTAGCACCACCATTGATTGATTTATCCCTTCTGTGGCTTTCCCCTTGTAAACTCTAAATGTAGAGGTGTTTCAAAATCACCTAAATGTTTCCAAACACAAGCCCACTACTGGATGGTTGCTTTTTGCTGGCCTTTCACCTCAGTTCTGCTTTGATTCTACAAATGAGACTTCATCTTTCAACATGAGAAGTTGTCCCACAGAAAGCAGCAAGACAGATCATGTGAGGGAGCGTTGGCAGGGTTTGTGGGTATGGTTTTCTGACCCAAAGGAAGAGAATCTCAATGCAAATAGCTTAGAGTGCAAAAAAGATCACAAGTGAGATATATTTTTCATGAGGAACCCACAGCCAAATTTTTCAAATCACTCATCAGGAAAAAAAAAATAGATTTTTAGTAATGTCTCTGTTTGGGGCTAAAATTCCACTCCCAGCTTCTCTGAGTGTTATGGCCAGGCCAGTATCAAAGAGAACCAGAGGAACAGCAAGTATTTGTGCAAGGTAGCTGACAGCCATCAAGATTAAATGCTGGAGGTTAAAGTTGAAGGAGCCCTGCCATTACTGAACACTAAAGGTGCTGTAGGTCATGGTACCTGAGGTATTTATGATACTTCAGCCAGTTGTCATTTTTAGTGTCTGACTGATCTAAAAAGAGAAGAAACATTGAAGACAAGAAAAATAGATTCAGCATCTGTATACAGCAGTGCGCAAACATCTTAGCCTACCTCAAACTGACATCTGTTAAATCTCCTGTAGCTCGTCAACATGATCCATGAATGGCCCAAACTATTACTGCAAAATGTGCCTGACACCTGAGATTCCACAGCATAAGGATGATTTACTGGGAGAGGATTCAGTGGGGTTTTCTTTCTAAGGGCAAGAGAAGCAAGATAATGAATAGCAGGAAGTATTGCATGCTTTTCAAACTGAGGGAAGGCACAATTGCATTACTACAAAATTATTACAGTGAATTGGCATCTGAGCTCAATTTTTCTTTACCATTAAAAAAACCCAAAACCAACCAAACAACCTAAACCTGAAAAACCTATTCAGTCTTTATATTTGGAAGAGGAATGCTCGTAGCATAGAAAGAATTTCTCAGACAGGGAAAATGTGTTACAAACCTATCAATTCCTCAGAAGGGCTTTCCTTTCCCCCATTTGGACCATCTCATGAATCTGAATGGCCTTCAAATTAAGCTCAGTGAGAGGCAACAGGTCAGCACCACAGCACCAGCTTCCCTCTGTTGAACACTGAGACTCCTCTGACTCCTAATACCACAGGAAAATTTCAGAGCGTTGGCTGGTGTCTGTGATCACTGCCTCAACGAAACCGCAACTGATGGAGATGGTGTAGGAAATGGCTGTCTAGGTCATGCTATTTAAGTTTTCCCAGCAAATTTAATATTTTGATTTGCTTTGAAAGGAGAGGTAATGTGCTTTTTAATCATTCTGTATCCACCGCACAGGAATCCAGGGCTGACCAGCAAAATGGCAACTTCCCAATTAACTTGTAGAGCTAAAGTCTTGTAAATTTACTTTGTTGAGTTATCTCTAGCTCAGATTAATGCAGGTGAAACCTGTATGACTTCTTGTAGGGGTAAGGAAGCAAAACAGACTTTGGCCCTTGAGTCTTAAAAAAAGTGATTTATGCATGAGAAGATGGGAGTCTTGTTTCAGGACTATAACCACTCTCTAGACCATTGAGTGGATAGTGGCCAGTACCAGATGGTTCAGGAGAATGAGCAAGCACTCTGCGAGAAGCATCTGTGGAGTGATCTGCTGCACTGCACACACAGTTGTATGCAGCTGGATCTGTCAACACTGAACTTTGAAGCACAAAGTTTAATATATCTTCTAAAATGTGTGTTGTGTATCTTGGCTATTCCTTTTAAGCATTAGAAATTCCCTCTCTTTTTCTGTAGCCCATAGTCTTCACCTTGTGGCCGTCATGCAGAAATGAGATCTACAGCCTGACTAAGGTTTTGGTGAAAAGTCCACCTTTTAGTTGTGTTCAGTACTACCTTGGTTTTTGTCGTAAGACGTGACAATCAGAAGGATCTGACCTGTGTTATCTTGATCCTTGATTATTTTCAGAATTTTGCCATATGATCTCTTACCTTTCTCTCCAAAGGAAACAAAGCCAAACTTTGGAGGTTCTTCCCATTTTGGAGGGCCTTTAATCATTGTTATCACCCTTCTTGGAACTTCTTTTTACCCCTTGAGAGGCGTGACCAGCACTGGACACTGCATTTGAACTTTAGTTGTAACATGACACAACAGCACTCTGTCTCCCATCTTGTTCATCTCTCTTCACACATCTTCTGGGCACTCACATGCATTTTTCAGACTGCCTCGTAGATTACACTTCAGTTTTTCTTGCTCTCAATTAATTCCTAGAAAGAAATAAGAGGCAGAGAACAGGCCAGCTTCATAAATCTTATCTAATAGTAGCAAGTCATTAGGCCTGTGAATAAAGTCTCCATCTGTTCCCAAAGAAACCACAGCATTTTCTACACTGTGTCAGCATCTACTATAATATTTCCGCTCTCAGAGATTTCTTGAGTTTTCTCCAAAGATCCCATATGTTTGCGTCTTCTTTTCTCTCTCCAAAGAAAAGCAAAGAAAATATGCAACATGCAAACAAAAACTAGAATGGCAGCAACCCCTTCAGGAAACTGTGCCCCCTGCATCATGGGCCAAACCTGACACATTTTGGGAAAAAGGCCTAAAATAAGAGCAGACTACTACTTTCTACGAGGGAGCATGGCTCAATAATAAAAAAGGGTAGCATAGCAACTTCCAGCACTACTGCTTACTATATCTTTGTACTTTTCAAGCAACAATTTATTCCTAGCAATCTAGCACGTTAACTTCTGTTGTGACCTAGATAGATTTCAGTTTATATTTCACCTGGTAACTGTATATGAATTCCAGGGGACTTAAAGGGGACAAAGTTGTTGCAAGTCTGGCTCAGGCAAAACTCACCTTGAAGCTCCTGTGTGTTTTTCCTCAGCACAGATTGAAAGGGTCACAAACCATTACAGGTTACTCTCCTGCTCTGACTGTTGCTAATATGATTATGCATGAAAGGGTTTAAATGAAAATTGTTTAGTTGGCTAGTAAAGAAAAAGGGAAGGAGGAAGCGTGTGGAAGAAACACATTTGAAACATTTTTGAAAATGCCAACTGGCTTTGCTTTGTTTGGAGCTGGTCAAGCAGAACAGTGGCACTGAGCAGCTAATCAGTAGCTCCTACTTAAGAGAACAGCCAGCTCCCTTCACACTTGGCACCAGCACAACACAGCTGAATACCCTTGTGTTTGCTTATTCTCTTGGCAGAAGTAAAAGAGTACGAGCCCCCATTTGGCTCTAAAGTGCGAGAACACCCTTGCGTGGAAAGCATGAAGGACAATGTCCTAAGAGACAGAGGACGGCCTGAGATCCCCAGCTCCTGGCTTAATCATCAGGTAAGAGCACCACACATGAGCCGCTGGTTGCTGCACCACACATGTAGCTGCTGCCGGAAGCCTGAGCCTTGACTCAGTGCCCTGCCCAGCAGGCCGAATCTCTCTTTTGCATAGATTAGAGCTCTGTCACACTGTGACACCAGTGCTGCCTGTGGTTCAGTGCTCCACACTGTTCTTACTCCAACACCCTGGGATTTCTGCTGCCCACCAGCATAATCTAAAAGTGATCAAAATAAAAAGACTGGAAACCTGAGACCCGACAGTCATCCAGACAGCCACAGAGTAATTAGGGCCGTAAAGCACACTGTGCGCAGGCTCTGAAAGGTCAAAGAGAACAACTTTGCACATGAGCCCCTTCAGCAGAGAAAACAAATCTCAGTATTTTATCATGGAGAGCAGTCATAGTTGTATTCCAGCTGTTGACAGGTCTAAGAAAATAGGAAATGAGTCTTCAGCAAGCCAGTCTGGTTTTATTCAGCTTGCGCATTAGCAGTCCGTTTCCCTTGCATGTCATGAAGCACTCTGTCAGCTTTCACCATACGTGGACAATGGTTGCACTTACTAGGTGATAGTAGATTTCTCAGTAGAATGGAATGGAAATAAGCCAAAAGCATGTATTTCTTCACCTTTGCTCTGAGCCGTTTTATCAGTAGAGATAAAATGAGAATCATATCAGAGAAGAAATGAGGCTTGCTCATTCAGCTTGTCAATGAAGTATGTTGAGTGGTCATTGCAGACAAAAGGAAAGCATCCTGAACATTTATAAAATCCCAGGCAATCAAGATCAGCTAGTATTTCCATCAGGAGCAATGTAACACTCTCTTTTGCATTCCAGTTGTGATGTTAAAAATCATAGTTTAACACCTACTTAAGAAAGGCTGAGTGGCCGAAATTAGTCATCTTTTCAACCAAGAACAACATATCTGCCTCCTGATGACTATGGCAGAGTGCAGCCCCTTCCTGGACCACAGGGACTTGCTCTATAATTAGTTATCTGTGATGATTATGGTTATTGAGGATGATTATGGTTATTGAGGAGAGGCCTTTAACTGAAGAGGAAAGTTGTACTTTGGGGGACACTTGGATACCTGATATTACCAGTACTGAAAAGACCTTGATGTTTTTAGGAGCCATCTACAACCATCTTCTAAATGACAAGTTGATCTGGGAAGGAGAAATTATACTAATGCTCATATTTATGGAAAAGAACTTGTTACAGAAATTTTGTAAAAATTGTGAATGAGCTAGTAAAAGGGATCATTAATTGACTGCAGTTGCTTGTTTTCCACGAAGTCCAAACTAGTACCGGTACTTCAGAAGAACTCAATTAACAAAACAGAAAAGAATCTTGATTCAGATGAGCTGGGAGAAAAAAATTAAATAGCAGAAAATGCTTAAAATTAGGAGCAGTGTGAGAACATTTCTTGGGATATTCAAGAGACATGGTCCCACGTGAAAAAATGAAAGTAAAGAACAGTAGAGAACTGATTAGGGGACAAGAATAACAACAGAAAGGTCTGTGGTCAGCAAGCTTGAGGATAATCAGAGTTTTCTCAAGGGTAAATGGAAATCCAACTTAGCACCAATCTGTTGCTGGATATGGAAGAAAGATAGTGCTTATGCTAATGCAAAGGCAGAAGTGGTCAGCAAATATTTCTGTTCTGCATTTGGGAATAGCCAAATGATGTACGTGTAATGGAAGGTGATGAAGGCCCCTAAAAGCAAAAGCACTGCCACTTGAAGAAGGCCTGGGACAGCGTTAGTGAGACTTGTCTGCATTGAGGACAAGGCTACTCCTGCAGGCACTGCAGTGGGGCAGTAGAAATGGGAAATACCATTTGTTTATGCCTTGGAGAGAAGTGTCCAGGAGCTTGACTCATGGACAGCCAGTTGTAGCAGCAGGTGTAGGTGTGCTGGCATGCCCAGTGTGCCTGGGCAGGGAAGCACTGGACTTGGGATCCTGGTGCTACTCAGGCATGGGGCAGGCCCACAGCTGCCAAGCCTGAGTGTGTGGAGGGCTGCAGCTCAAGATAATGGAGTAGAGCTCTCAAATAAACCACAAATTTAGTCATCTCTGGTTTTAGATAGCAATTAAAATAATCTCAGATTTGAACCTAGGTGTCCTGCACTTGACTTCAGGGACTTCTTTCCTGTGTCAAATCCAGACCTCAGTCTGCCCCCAGTACAGGACACGCCATCGACTGGGCAAACCTGTCTGTGCTTGTGTGTCGCTCGAATGGGCACAGCCAGCTCTAGCGGTTCGGCTAAGAGTCTAAGGCGAGAAATGAATGCCTGATAAAATACTCAGAGGTCATTTAATGAAGGTGGATTTAATTCCTTTCCGCTGAATCCCTTCAGTGGTTCACGTTGCACTATCTAAAATGCATCGGCTTCTGCAGGGCCATGGCAGTTTGTAGCAGCTGAGGATCTGCTTTGAACTCCATAGAAGTTGCTCTTCCTACAATGGCTCTTCCATATTCATGTCCTTCCTCTGCAGTCATATGTTTGTAATGAACTCATTATTCATCACGATACAATTCTGGAATGGATTTACATATTACAATTTTTCCCCTCTTAATGAGATTTGTTGCACTACTGATTTCAAGTTAATGTTTAATATTTAATTTAATTTACTGCTTGTAATTTCAATGCCAGCAGAAAGCTAATGTTATTTGTATACAGACAATAACATTCTGCTATTAATATTGACATCAGTCAACATCACTAAATAGGTAAATTATGCAATTAATGCAGTCTTATTTTTTTTAAATAGGAAGTTTAAGATCAGTCCTACTTAATGGGCTTTTAGTGTCATAAAGCAAAGCACACAATTTCCTGGCAAATACCTCATGTTTATAAAACACATTACAGAGACGCAACTAATTTTTGCTCCTGTAAACATGTGCATCAGCATTGAAATGAAGGTTAAATAGTTATATCAAAGAGTGACATGTGTTTAAGTGTGGGACTGTGGCCCCTATTTTCTCATAGGTTTAGTTAGTCTGCAAGGAATTCATAAAGGGCTAATGCAGAGCCTGATATCACTGGGAATCAGAATTATGTTCAAAAAACTCAAAATGGAATTCAGATACGCAAAGGCATGGGTTGAGCAGGAAGTCACATTATCCAAGAATTCTGATCATGCTTATTCCAAAAAAACCCTACTTGATTCTGTAACACTTGTGCAACGCATAATTTTTCTTGTTATGAAGTATCAGAACATATGCCCAGAAATGACAGTACCAACTAAAGTGCTGAAAATACTGTGGTAGGGTTTCTTTTAAAGAAAAAGAAAAGCATGCCCCTCTGACAGTAGCAGCAGAGCCCCTAAAGCACCTCCAGGACACAAATGAATAACGCCCTGAGCTTCAGAGGGCACTAAAGCAACCCCTACACCCAGGGTTTGGCAGTGACTGGCCCCATCACAGCTGTTCTCTCTGTCTCCTCTGCAGGGCATCCAGATGGTGTGCGAAACCCTTATTGAGTGCTGGGATCACGACCCCGAGGCCCGGCTCACAGCGCAGTGTGTTGCAGAGCGCTTCAGCGAGCTCAAGCACCACAACAAGCTCTGTGGAAGAAGCTGTTCAGAAGAGAAGATCCCTGAAGACAGCTCCGTGACCACTGCTAAGTAGTGTGCATCTGAGAGCTCCGAAACGGAGGAAAGTCACTCCTAGACACGTTCACCTTCACAAAGGAAGAAGTCTCAATCAGTGCCTTGACTTGCTTCCTGGAGGACTGAGGCTGTCCCTACTCCCTTTAGGCTCCGGCTCCAGACAGGGAGATGTATTTGTGGAATTAAAAGCCAGGGAGTAGGTGTCATACCCTAGCATTGGCTGCTGGCATCATGTCACAGGAAGAGCTATATATGTTAGCACTTCCTCAGGAAATGAAATCTTAAAC
>NW_010388338.1:17879-25503 GCF_000710305.1 Buceros rhinoceros silvestris | reverse complement strand
TTAATTATATATTTCCTTCTTTTTTTAAAAAGAGGATTATAGATAATAAGATCATAGATACAGATAAAAAATATTAAAATATACAGGTTTAAGATTTCAGTATCACATGTCCCATCCTAATTAAAACCTCTTCTAGCCAATACAAAGCTTTAAATTTTGGACCTATGCTCTCAGCTCAGTAGGCTAGAAAAGAAAGATAGAAAATTTCCTCCAGGAAGCATTTTCTTTTCAGATAGCCAAGACTGTACAGGAGCTACACAAGGATCCTATGGAACTTCTAACCTGGTACAGTCCATTTTATGGCTTTTGTTTGAACCCTCTGACATCATATGTTGTGTAATCACACAACTTTGACTGATCTTCCTGTGGTGTCCCGGTTTGAGCTAAACTTCCCGGTTTGAGCTGAAACTTCCTTGTTTTGGGTAATGGACAAATAGAACTATTCCATGCAAATACGATAATTCCGCATTTAATTGGTTAAGAGAGTCAGGTGCAGTGTTACACGTCAAGGCTTTAAAAACGCAGCAGCTCGGAGGAGGTCTCTCTCTTGCCTTCCGGACTCCATGACGGGAGGACTCTCCCAGATTGCTGGCTGCCGGAACCAGGCCTGCTAGGCCCCACCAGCCGAAAGCCCAAAGGTCTGCCTGCGGCGTAGCTGACCCGAAAGCCTGAGGGTCTGCCTGCACCCCCGGATCGCTCGACGAGCTCCCGGGCAGCGGCACGCAGGGAGCCGAGTCCTCCCACGAGCCGACCTGCCGACCGGCCAGCCCGAGAGCAGCCTGAGACCAAGCCGGGGCCTGGGGCCCACACCTCCGGATCGCCCGAGGAAATCAAAGACTGTGAACTGTCGCCTGCCGTGAGTTTTCATCTAGAATTGGGCATGATAACTAAGCTCTCCTGCGGGATAATCTGCAGCGCGTGCGGGGTTTCCCCCCTCTTCACTGCGGACAGAATTTTACTTTCTCCACCTGGGACGCAGCCGCGGAGTGGCAGGGCAGAAGCTCCTACTCTTATCTCGTCGTTGGCTGCCTGCCCAGAGCACCAGCCTTTAACAGGACAGATTGCCAAGAACCCTGTTATCTGAGTCCTCTTCTTTTCCCTCAGTTTTTTTCCTTTTGGTTTGTAACTATATGCATATATATATATATTTATGGGGTATGGTTATGTGTGAATTTATTGTTTATTAAAAGTTTGTTTCAGTTTTTTCCGAATGTAGACTGAGGTGTAAATTTCTTCCTCCCCCTATTAAAACCCTTTCTGTCTCTGTTCAGGACAGAAGGATTCGTTAAGGAAATTCGAGGAGTGGGTACCTCGGTCCCTCGACCCTTAACATATGGCAAAGACCCGTATCAGAGTTTAGAATTGTTACAACTGACACTAAAGACAGGATGGGTTTGTGAGAAAGGCAGTGGGATACCAGATTGTTAACACCTCGAGTCCTTTGACAAAATTTGTGCCTGCTACCAGCCAGAAGCCTTTTCTCACTATCTTTGCTCCACGCTTTCAAATGAAATCTAAAGGCATTGCAGTACAAGTAACGAAAGTACTAAAAAGACTATAAAGAAGATGATTTCAAAAGTCTTGCCCAATTTGTAGTAAAATGTACATACATACATGGAAAAATAGAAACATTACAATAAAGTTACAGTGCAATTCTGTTTCCTGAGAGAAAGCAAGATTAAATGAAATTAAAATTTCACAGCTTTTGGCTCACAAACATTTCTATAAATACGGTATCTATTTGGAGGGGGGGTTATTAGTTTATTTAATTTGGATTTGGATTTAGAGTGAATATGGCTGAATGTAACCAGAAAATGAAAAGCTGTTTTACTCTGCATGACAATGTCAAGGGTTGGGTTTTTTTCCTGTTTAGACGTATGGCTGAAATTTATTTTGTCATAGTAGAAGCTCATTTATTTACTGTATTAAGTAATTCCTGGGGAGTTATATTAAAATGCATGTCTGCAATAGTAAGCCTATGACTGACTAACAGTAAAGAAAATTGCTGTTTGTGGGCAATTTTGTCATTCTTATGTGATATCCAGCTTTATGTGATGCCCAGAAGAAAGCAGGTCAAATTACAGAAACCTTTATTGTTATATCAGAAACTAATTAAAATTCGTTAACTGAATGAAAAGCTCCTAGAACAAAAACATTGTTTAAGCAGAATTCCAGGCCAAAATATTAAAATATTGGCATTTTTATAAAACAAGAAAGCCAAAATAAATAGAAAAGTCTGAAACAGAATTCTTCATTTACACCTTTGAGACTTTTTGATTTTCTGTTGAACTTGACTCTCAAATTGCAGACCATTTTGTAATTTTCTACTGCAAAATACTTCAAAATTCAAATAAGTGTTGATAAAGCTTAATGAAAGACTGAGTATTGCAGTATAATATATATAATACGCTTCAGCAAGGCAATTTTTCTATGCTAGCAAACCTCTAAACACTGAGTTTTGTTTTGGTTTAAATACTAGTTCCGATTTTTCATTTTAGTTTATAAAACATACAAGAGCTCAACTTGTTAAGAGATGAGTTATGGACAAGTATAACAGAGTTACGGAAAAATTCCCTGCCCCATTTCCTGAATCTTAGGGTGTTCTTTGGCTGCAGCCTGGCAGTATGTAAACCATACAGATTAATATAAGCAAAGCCAGTGGAAAATCACAGGCATCACAAAACTACAAAATCTAAAACATTCACACTGGACTAAAACCATACGCAGAAGCTGCACTGTCTTAGCTGCACATTAATATCTTGACCTCCACCCTTCACAGTGGCAGAAGTGACATATATGTTATCACCCAGACACACTGAGCTTAAACCATCATCAGATTTTATGAAATTGAAAAGAAATTAGTTTTCAAACAAAAGAATAAGTCTATTGTTTTCTGAGTGAACCAGAAGGTTTTGTTAGGCAACTGATGATTCCCTCTTGAAAACTCTAGAGGCGGTAAGAGTCAGCGTACAGTTCATGTGCAAACATGCGAACTTTAGCTTCTTGGACTAGGACTAGTCGAATATTTTTCCCAGTAATTTTGGAAACCTCAGATTTGGAGGGAAGTTACATGCTGACCCAAAAAACACAGAAAATGTAGCCAAGGTAATATAGACTTAACCTAACAGTGCAAGTTTATCTTCTCGTTTATGAAATTTTCTGTTTAGGAGTGTATTTGTTCTCCAGTTGCATCTGGACAATTTTGTAAAGACAAGGGACCAGACTCTTTTCAATCCTAGCTAAATTCGATGAGAAAAATAAGAAGACTGTAATGTGCACAACAAACCCATGGTCCCACTGCGATTTCTACAATCAGATCACTGCAACAGATGTTAATTTGGGATTTAATCAAGCCATCAGAAACTACTGTTACTGCAAAATGCCATCATTCAAGAGAACATCATTCTGTGTTTTAGCTCTGGCTTAGGTTTTACTTACCACAGGCCACCTTTGGTAGCCATACCAGAGTTCAGACTTCAGCTCACCTGGCAAAGTGGCTTGAAGTAGCTGTATTTAGAGAGTAAGACTGAGATTGTCTCCAACTAACACCAGTCTCCAAATGACACGCCAGCATAAACGAATCCAGCTTCAGCAAACACCCTAGTCTTACTTATGGCCCACCATCACAGGCCCTTTTAGCATATGCAAATTGCTTCACTTAATGCACGAAGCCTCATCTTCTACCATTCTCTGTAAGAGAAGCCACCCTCCTCGATACCATCTTAAACCCCCTGTGGTACCCTTTCGTCAGCTGCCACTATCACTAACAAAGATGGAGTCCCTGAACACGTGATTTCCCTCAACAGGCCACACAATTCTTCAGCCCCAACTGAAGGAACATTGCTCACTTGTTTTTTTGAATTATGCCATATTGAATTTCAGTCACTGTCCTGCCCACTCCTTGCTTTCAGAAAACACTGCTCTAGAGAATAGAGACTTCTTACACACTTGGTAAATTACACATATTAGGAGAGTTGTTCCATTCAATGCTCTCTGCTACTGAAATGCAAAACTTTCTGCATGCCTAAATCTGTGGCCAAAAGGTCAGACGACTTCCTTCAGAAATGCTGACGCTAACTTGTTTTGGGGGGGGAACTCCATTGCCACAGTAACTATAGTAGCCTGTGGAACATCATCATACGTATAGTCATCCCGCCTTATGAGCATTTGAAACTTGGCCAATACTACTCATACCTTGACAAAACATCTTCAGTTGTGAGGTTGAAGAAGAATCTCATATTCCATCTGCCTGCTCTAAAGGGATAGTAACTATCTACATAAAAAGACTGGCCTCTCCGTAATAACAGAGCCTGGACGATCATCATAGACACTAAGACAGGATACAGTGAGTGTGTGCACCTGTTCTGGGTTCAACATGGAGGAACCGGATGCTCCCATGTTGTCTGGCTTTCTTCTTCCCAGAGAGCTGTGGTTCTCCCAAGCTTCCGGGAAGGAGAACACGCCTCCTTGAATGAAGTCATAAAAGGGGGTGTGCCGAGAAGACTCGACGCCATTTTGCCGTCTTGCTTTCCCCCATCTGCTCTATTTGCCCTCCTCTCTATCTCATCCGCGCTGCTGCAGATATGCTGCGCAGGACTCTGAATCTTACGCCCTCGGACTACTGGAGACCTTTATCAAGGAGAGAAAGACACGTCCAAGACCTGCTGGTTCCCTGAAGCAGTAAAAGACTCCTTCTGCAGAATGGGTAGAACCCTCTCCATTTTCTGCCGATTCCCGGCGGGTGTGGTCTAATGAACTGTCTTGCCCTGATGGATGGACCCAGCGGTACCCCTTGTCCCTGCGGCAGATGAAGTAGCCCCTACGCGCAGGAGAATTTGAAGATATTCCCTTAAGACGTGACTTGGCTGGCCCGCGGTGCAGATGTGTGTGTGGGGGAGTCTGGAAGCAGCGTTCATCCCTTTACTGAGTTCCCTACAGCCACCCCAGAGGAGAAGAGTTCTATTGCATGAAAGGTTTGCCTCAGGAGAAAATTCCTATATCAAGAGCTTTGCGCAGATGAACGGACTACGGGCGGACTTTTGCCTTTCCCCCCCACACAGGCATGGTGAGCCATGGTGGGGTGAAGTTTGTAAGCGGCGGGAATTGCCCGATCGAGATGTATTCTCCCTTATCCCTTTCTCTCCCTTTCCCAGTCTGATTTTTACTTCAAGGGCGTCTGTGTTATTAAACTTTCCTGCTTCTACCGCTCATATGTGTAGCTTCTGTGTTATCATTTTCTGAAGCCTAACAAGCTCTTATCAGCACACTAATGAGCATCAAAGGTTTTCTCTGTGTGTCTTGGCTGGCTTCCCAGCCAAAACACACCATTTCGTCGCTTATCCTTTCGGTGGGGGAATAGCCCCCCTTCAAACCGCGACAGCACCACAATGAAATCTTCACCATTTGTGTCTTTTTCAGGCACAGAGGACAGCAGTGCTCGTAGGATACCTGTATTATTGGTAAGCCTGATTACTGTCGTGAGTCTGCAGTACCTACTCACACAATAGAATGCCGTCACCTCTTGCAGGCTGTCCAAAGAGTTATGTTTGCACGTTTCATCATAAGATTATTGATTTTATAGAAGTAGCTGGATACTCTGTGTCCTGAACAAAGCTGGCTGCAGACTTGAAAACCTCTGCAAGGCCTTTGAAGACCCCTTTTATCAAGTTTATTGGAACCAGGCCATGGCATTCAGGACTAACTTTATTCTATCTAAAATGCCACAGTCCTGTACTACCCTGTTGCAAGTGGGCTATCGCCTTAAAATTTAAATATTTGATCCCAGTCACCTGTAAACATTTTTTAAATATAGGCTTCCATCCAAAGTTAGTCCTTATCTGTCCTCTTCCTGCCCTTTCTGCCTTCATTCTCTGGCTGAAATCATATGTGATGATACACGAATCGCAAGCCCTTGAGACAAACTTACCTACAGTAATGCTTCAATGGCCTTCAAAATGTCTCGTTGACATGAGCAGTGAACATTTAGGGCTCATGGTATCCTTGAGCTATACTTCCCTCTCAATTCCCTCCCATCCCATAAAGCTGTCCTTTATGCTGCCTATGTAATCTTCTTCCTAAAAGACATGAACTAGCTAAAAAACACCAAATGAACAGGAAAACTGTTAAATATGGCTAAATTTGCTTTCGTATGTGCCAGTACAGATGAGTGAGAACAGCTAATTGAGCTAATACAGATCAAAGTAACTCAGAGGGTCAAGACATAAACTTAAAAGTGATTCTTTGGTAAAGAGAGCTAAAATGCTGTTTCTCAGAATAGCGAGTAACTTATATGATTCCTGAAAGGACAGACACAGACACAGGCATGTTTTGCTGACCAGAAGGCAGATGAGGTCCTTTGCAACTGTGTAGAAAGTACTGCATTTTTCACTTTGCTCTTCTGATTGCTCAGACAACGTTAATTTCAGTCAGACATTACAAAATTGCCACATGTTGGCGGTTTTTCTAGTCACCTAATTCTTGCAAATTCCTTCCAGTTGTTTATTTACTGTTGCATTTCTACAGAATCCAGATAGCCTCTCTCTTCATTCACCAATACAGTGTCAGAACTGCCCTAAAAGTGTGAGGATAGTCTGCAGTTAACACCCTGAAGAACTCCAAAGACAGTGCAGCGTACGGTGACATGTGAGTAAACAGTTGTGTAAAGCCAGTAAGTCTGGTCCACTGAAACGCCTCTGAAGAACTAGGAGAAAGATAATCCTATAGCATCCTGATCACACGCGTATTGTGTATGTAAGCAATGCTCAAGCACAGTCACCAAGCTGGCTAGGCCAAAGTTAGAGGAGAGGTATCTAACAGAGGCCTATGTAATCATAAAATCATATAATAGTTTGGGTTGGAAGAGACCTCTAAATGTCATCTAGTCCAGCCGTCCTGCAGTCCGTAGGGACATCTTTGGCCAGATCAAGTAGCTCAGAGCCCCATCCAGCCTGATCCTGAATGCTTCCAGAGTATGTTCCAGAAACATTCCAGAATGTTTCCATCTACCCCCTCTCTGGGCAACCTATGCCAGTGTTTCACCCATGAACTGCCAATTAGTTTCTAAGGCTGTTACCAAAAAGCCTGATCCTTACAAAGTACTTCAAGGAAAAAAGGCTAGAAAACACGCAAGCTCCTATTTCCAAATATATAAAGAAACTGGAATAAAGGTAGGCCTTCAAAAGACTGCTTCACATTACACTCACTGATAATTTTAAATTTGTGGGGATGAGAGTCATCTGTCTAAAATCACTCATCTACAGACATCCTACATTCCTGATAATTAAGACCAAGTCATCTGTAGCCATCCTACATTCCTGTTGAGATCAAGTCAACAATGAAGTTGAAAACGTGATCCATCTCACTCTGAATTAGATGCTTAAAATACCAGATGAATCACAATCCTTAAGGTGCCTGTTTTTACCACTGATCATAAAGCCTTGAATGCCCAGCTCAGCTACAAACACCTACTCTGTTTTCATTTAGAGGTAGGTGAGATGAATCCCAATCTAGGTAATGACTTGTATATCTTGGCACTAGAACAAGGATACAACCCACTCCCTGCCTTTGGCCGCTTCAACTGAGGAAAATAAAGCATATATGTTTTTTAAAAGAACATGCAGAAATC
>NW_010388338.1:14156-17769 GCF_000710305.1 Buceros rhinoceros silvestris | reverse complement strand
TAGTCTAGGACTAAACTTTTTTTAAAAGCCTACATAAACAGCACTACTGTTTTTTAATTTAACATTGATACTTGCAAATTCTGAGTGCAGACTTGGAGATGTGACATATGCCTCCCATAACACACATGTGCTCCTGACCTTGCGTGCCAGTGTCAGACCTGCCTAAGCAATTTTCATTTTGCTTAGCACTTGGCTCTCAAAGAGAATAAAAGTCTTAATGCTATTACAGCTATTTTATTTTTATTGATCCAGTTCATTTGGGAAACTAGTGGAAATGAATCTGTAGAGAAAATTTAATGAGGTTGAACTAGAAAAGACCTGTGCCTGTATAGACTAGTGGAGAGCTAGCACGGTGTTTGAAGCTTCATAAGCAGCAAGCAGGTAGAAAAGACAGTGTCATTTGAAAACAGGCAAAAAAGATTATTCAAGGAAAACAAAATTATACCAGTAGTTTATCAAACTTAAGAGACAAATGTTTTCTGGAGAAATAAACTTAGAAATTGAGTTTAGTGAGAGCATAGGAAAAACAAATATAGGTGAAGACATGGCTGAAGCACAAGCGTGCTTCTGAAATAACTGTGTGTATAGTAAGCTGAGATAAAATTGAGCCTAGGTCCAATGTGGAACACTTAAAACCAGTCAAGAATGCTGTTCTTAAAACTCTTGGTAGCTTTCAGACAGAATCATGTTCTAATTCTTCATGAAAGCCAATAATTTGATGATCTACTTCATGATTATAAAGCCAGACTGAGGCAGCTGTAGCAATTTACAATTACTTTAGTGGCATGGTAGCTATAGTGTCAAAATAGTAGCTCATTAATATAATTACCTGCTTTTACAATAGAATACAATCCTGCAGAAAGAGGAGAATCAAACATCAGTTATTTTACATTCTTTTCTTCAGCCCTTAGTTTCTGACATACCATTCCTTCTTTCTCATTTTTTGCCTTTTTTTTTCTTTATTTCTATCTTGCCTTTCATTTCATCAGCTATGAAACTCTTAGGAATGATTGACCCTCAGAACATTAATGAAACCTCCAGTACACAGAAATTCATCAGAGTTGGTGTTAATGATCAAAAATCAACTGGTGGTTACAAATTTTATATGTCTCTTGTGATGAGGAATGATTGTTTGTACAGTATTTTGAGGAGAGAGCTATGCAAGTGCTTCAGAATTGCCAATTATAATAATAATTTGAGAGTTCACCATTTGCCAATATTTCCTACCCAGTAAATTTATCATAAAAAGATTTCTTTTTCAGGATCAGCATTAGCTAGGTTGTTAAAAAATACGTAACTATAAAATGCAGTTTTCCCATATTTTTATTCCCTTTTTTTAAGTAATCACATTCTTTACTGAAATTTTAAAAAATTCAGGCTAATACTGGAAGATGGGAACTAAAGATCTTCATGAACAGTGGAGAAGGGAGTGATATGAAGGCTGGCAAGTTTGCCAAGGGTTACAGGTTAGCTAAACACATGCCTAGAAACACTAGCAGGTGGCACATGATTATGTCTCATAAATTTGGTATTTTCTGGAAAATAACACTCTACCACTTAGCCAAACTACAACAACATTTATTTTTCATCTTGATCTTTCAGTTCAGTTGACTAACCTCCTTCATATTAACCCACCATATACTTTCACAAAAGAAGAGAAAAGGCTTATTGTTGGACACTCTACTAATAACGTCAGGTAAATTATTTGCAAAGTTGACCAATCCTGAAAAAATGCATTACACAGTGGCAAAATTAATTTTTATACAAATATATTTTATATGCACTTATATACACTTATTTTATGTTTAACAGCTAAAATATAATCTCAAGCAAGTCTTGCTACTGTGGTAATATAAAGAAAAAACAGTTATCTCTTATCCACAGATTGTAGAAAAAATAATATAATGAGCAATACATTTCCTACACAGATCAGATACTTTTACTCCTGCTATTAGGTTTTGATATTTGCATCTATTGCACATCTAGGGTCAGATTTCAAGATTACAGATATATTTGTTCGATTATTTTGCACACAAAATAATTTCTAGGTTTGTTATCTATCTGACCAAATTAATAACTTTTATATTAATCATTAAATATCCAATTACAGTTTTAAATTTCTAGCCACCAGTAACTCTTCCTGGGAAAATGGAAGCACAGTCAAGAAAGAACCAGGTGGTTCCTCAGAATTTGTATTTGCAGTTCTCTGTGCAAACTGTTGTTCAGGAATATCCACAAACATCAGAGATTTTAGACTTTTTCTGTGACTACCACAAAACTTCTGAGCAGTATTACAATGTGTAAAATAAGTAAACAAACAATTGGCTATTTACTGGGTACTCAGTAACACTAATACTATTTTTCTTGTCTTACAAAATTTAAAATTACTTTTTGTGCAGTATCACTTTACATGAATTAGTATTTGAAGACACATTTTATTCCTTAGGTCAACATGTTCATGTCTTTTTTGAGAGACATTTTAGAACAGAACAGAATTAGTTTTCTGCTAATTCCAAAATACAACTGATTTCTTAATCCATGCATACTTTATGAAGCTGATTAAAATTTTTATGAGTCTTAGTGTAAACTTATTAATTTGGAACATTTCCAATACCATTATAACTCAAGAAAACTACACTTTTCCATAATGTAGTTTTGCCCAAGAAAGTAATATTTTATTTTGAAAGACTGGATGTTTTCTATCACAAAATTTTATGAGGAAGATAACTATTTTTCAACTATCTGAAACCTTAGACCTCAGAAACGACAAGTCTCATCTTAGAGATAACTGTGACTGACTTTATACTAATGCATAGCAGGGAAGTGTGCAAGCAGTTGCTGACTTCCTCCTTTCTCCCCTCAAAGAAGAGAAATCTCATGTGGCAAACCTGCATATAGAATGCAAAAGAACTACCCCCCTGACACACAACTGCCGTTTAGGATTTTGGCCTCAAATGTTCTGAAATGTTTCTGTAATAGTTTGGACCTTCCTTGCTCACACTCCTACCCTTCATGCATGCATGGATTTCCTGGGGTGTTTGCCCCAAGCCCCTAAATTCAACCTCCAGATTTCTTCCTGTCTTTTCCTGGGGAATAAATCTATCCCTTACTGTCTATAAACAACATCTACATGAACCTCTTATTTCAGATCTGCATCCAGGCAAAGACTCCCTGCATCATTTCACTGTTAGACTTTCTGCATTTCTAACCTGTACCTTTCTTCTCCTAGAATGCTAGAGCTCTCCATGTACAAGAGCTCAGCTGGGGATCCACTATTCCTTCCTGCAAACCAACACACAGTTGTATTTCCCTAACTGATCAGTTTGAGCTTCCTGAGAAAAGGAAATAAACTTTGACTGCAGTGCAGCAGCCACAGTACATTCTCCTGGCTCAGCTCTGCTCGCATTGCAAAGGGGAAGCAGGAGTGATGGGCCGTAGGTCTTGTCTAGACAATACTCAACTGCAACACATGCACTCACTGTAAGAACTAGACCCATAGCTTTGATCTTCTAAGACTTTCATATCCTTGACCCAATTGCCTAGAAATAAGCAAGGACTTTTAGAGGGAGTTGGAAAGAAAGAATAGGGAAGAGGCAAAGACCAGAAGGAACAT
>NW_010388338.1:348-14074 GCF_000710305.1 Buceros rhinoceros silvestris | reverse complement strand
TCCTGTACATTCCTGCTCCTAAGGTCTGTTTGCCATCTTTACGTAATGTAAGTCCAGTACAGAGGGGCCTCTTGCCAGCTACAGAAATGTTGCTTTAATACAGCAGACTTCTAAAGGTCCTGCCAAAATGCAGCTGTGGAGCAGACCTGAATACACCCAGTGTATCCCACAGTTCTTTCAACCTTTGCCTTGCCCAGTGAGTGAGATTTCACTAAGTCATGTGACAGATGTCCTCCCTTCCCAGCCATCCACTGCTATACAGCACTAGGGCACATGGGTGCCTGGGAGCTGGAGTTCAAGGCCATACTCAAGGCACATCCTTCCTAACTCCAGTGCAGAACCATGGCCTTATCCCAGCTCCTGGACCGGGCACAAGATGAAAGCAGCTGGGGAGAGACAAAAGGTTTATCCACCTGTGATTCCAAAGCAGAAAAGAAACACAATGCTGTTATAGGAATGAGGTCATGCAAACCGCAGTAATTCAAAACAGATAAGAAATTAGCAGCTATTTTACACAAAGTGTGAGATTTGACTGGTTTCGCTAGTGTGCCCCTGCAATATAGCCAAAAGAAGAACGACTTTCCAGGTAAGAAACTGAAGGAAGCATTCTGTAACTGATGTGGTCCTGCAGAACTCTATCCAGAGCTCACCCTGGCATAAGCATACATGTAAATCACACCCTTACAGGGAATCGAAACCAAGCAGCACAAGGGCTTAAAGGATTAAAGTATTTTTCTGGAGATTGGAGTTATTCCTGGCGCAGTCACCAGCCGCAATTCACCTCTCAACATCTCAATTTTATCTTAAAACTGGCAATAATCAGTACTTAACAGCAGGCAGCACAAAGCATTCTGCACAGCCCTCACCTTTTTTTTTTTAATGAACAACCCCAGCTCTGCCATAAAAAAAGATTCTGCATTTTTACCTGATTTTGCCTATTTCTAGTAAAAAGATCATTTTAAAATGTGACCCCTTCACCCTATTTCTAAAAATTTTCATGTGCAAAATGTAGTCCCTCCTCTAGAAACCTAGTACTTCAGAAGCACTAATTCAATATATAAAGTGAAATCTGAAGCAGGCTCTTCTGAGGAATTTCACTGTTACAAACAGCAACAGAACATATTCCAATTTTGCCTACTCTAGCCCCCTGAAAGATGCCTAACACAATGCTATCACTCAGCTCACTGATCTATCTGTGCTGCCCGTTCTTAAGCCGATGGGGAGAGATGGCAAGAGCATGCATGCTCCATCTTCTGTTTCACAGCCCTGGGAAGCTTGATGGTAGGACAAGGAGCCAGACCACAGAAGCAGCTGCTTCCCAGTGGAGCAATTTCAACATGGCTGCTCTTTCCCAGAAAGGAGGTGGAATGACGAAAGGGCAGAAGTCAGAAGGGAATTTCTGCTTCACTAGAATTTTCTCTGAAGAGGTGTACAAACACAGAGCCCACAGGCACAATTCAAAGGATCTAGCAAGTTTGCTTTATACAGGAAGCAACCGCCTTTTAAGTTTTAATGACAATCTAACATTGGTATAAAAACTAAGTATCTTTAAAGTTTTATGGAAGTTTACTTTTTTCAGATCGGTATTTTTTAGAGACTTTCTGAATTGTGATTCACATTTACTTTAGCAGACGTTCAAAAAATGGTTGTACTTACAAATTATTGTATTTTCTAACTTTGTATATCAAACCTATTATTTAAGGCATTTTATTAAATTTTTTAAGAAGTACAGACAATATATAAAATTCTTAAAGATACACAAGCCCTCTAAAATCTGTGCTTCTATATAAATATGCTCGTAGATACTTAAATATTGCAGTCATTAATTTATTTTCTCTTATGTTGTATGTGTCATGAACACTTGCCTACATGAACAAGAATGCCAAAAAATCTCCGAAGACTGGCCAGAAGTGCAGTATTTATACTTGAATTAAAATGAATTCCATGTGCAGGCTAAAGTAGCGCTCCATCAATAAAACATTTCAACCACTGTCTGTGGTATGGCACTGAGGCATCTCTTTTCAACTTTATCTGACACTAGATATTTATTGTTTTACATTGTTAAGAATCAACAGAGAACAATTTTAAGTGTATCTTCAAGAACTTTGTTTAATTTCTATCTAATTTAAAGAACTATTGGAAGACTCGGGTGTACATGAATACATAAACAAGTATATATTTGAATTTTCGTATCAAAACTTCTTCGTATCATGGAATTTTGTATTACAAAAACTTCCTAACAGGTGTTAACAATTCAATTAAGAATGCTCCCCCTTTTTCTAGTTTTACACCATTAAGGAATTTTGTTTGTTGACAGCTGGAACAAAATATACTCATTTCTAAAACAGAGGAGCATGAAAAATATCTTTTGCTATTTGCCATTCTCACTCTTTGTTCAGAATGGTTTCATGCATGTGTAGATATGTTTCAGTATTGACTCAAGTCCAATACTGAAATCTAAACCTGACTATATGAAAGATCTACAGAGGAAAGGGAGTTTAAGAATTATGCAACCAGGAGAAAAAAAGCCTTGTTGGTATAGAGGGCGGACCATAAATGGGCCAATGAAAAGATTTCTGGAAGTTTGTCAACAGTAATGAATTTCAAGTATCCTTTCCAGGAGCACCTTGGGTCTTCGCTAAAACGTGGCATTTCTCTGAGGTTATTACTCTGAGCTCTCAGAAAAGTACAAAGAGGTGGTCCATTAGACAGAAGTAAGCTATTAGTAGACTGAAAGATTTGAAAATCGACACATTGAACTGTTATTACATGCAAATAGAAACAATTATATCATGCAAAATGTATATATTGTGTGTTCAGCATGAGTGGATTAGCCGAGCAAATTACATGCTTAATGTTACACCAGATTACACTTGCAAAGTTATTTTAGCATAGCCAAATCAACCATCAACCTACAAAAAATAAGGCACAAAGAACCATAGAGGGACTTGTATTATCCACATATTTCTGTGTCTCTTTGGCCAGAACCACTAGCATAGGTCCCACATACACGAACTGAGAACAAGCAATGTGAGCACAGTGAAAACAGTTTAAAATACTGAGTTACTCTTCTACCATGGTTAAAGGACTGGACGGAGCCAAAGCTTTGCTTGTTCTTCACAAGTACTGCTGCTGTACCAGATGCCAGCACCACCATTTTATCAGTCGGATGTGTACACTCCGTAGCAGTACTCAAAAAACCCAAATAAATCAGTGTTTTTATTAGTAACTTACAGGACATAAATTCCAGTAAAAACTTGTAAAGGAATTTATCCTGAGGGAAAAATATAATTAGTTTTAGAGTTTTCCAGAATAGTAGAGGGTTGTTGGGGTTTTAACGTGTTTCAGACATACACAGAATTCTAAACATCTATATTTATAGGTTCCAAAAGATTTCAACAAGTCTGTGTAGAAAAACTTTTTTTTTGTTGTTTCAAAGAATGTCTCTTTATTATACATTTTCTTGTCCACTAACAGCAAGTGTCCAGACAAAAGATTGCATTAGAATTACTTCAGTCATGCATTAATCATAGTTGATGAAAGACTTTAGGCAAATACTCAGTTCTAATAAAAACTCTTGAAAATTGTTATCCACATAAAGAAGTATCTTGGAAAGTTTCACCCCAAAAGCAAAACAGAAACCAAATAATTAATAAAGAAATTATACCATCTTAAGTTTTAAATAACACTGAACAGATGGTTTAATCTAAGGGTCTATATAAGCCAAAAACAGCAGACAAAAAAATTGCAGGAGAAATGGGTGCATGATAGGAAAGTTCACAGTTCCAGGATTTGAACATACTCCATTCAGGGCTGTTCTAAAACACGTGGAAGGTGGAAAGGATGAGGAGCTGGTCTGGTGCCCTCAGATGTAGAATGCAAAGAGTACATTTTTTATATATGTATAAAATCTATCAATGCTTCTTACTTACCTTTAAATATTTTACAAGCTTCTGAATTCCCCAGTATTCTGATGGCAAATCAGTGCTTCCTTCCTGATGACGTACAGGCTGTACTTCATCTGCCTCAGTCTCTGAGGAACTTTCACTAAGGTCTTCAAACCTGCCTGATGTTTTACTAAAAATAAATAAACCGATTTTAAACAGCTATAAACTAACATAAACAAACATTTTCAGCAGGTATGTCAACCCTGTCTAATAAAAGAATTAGAAAAATATAATTGACATTGACAAATACTAAAAATGGTGATAATTACTGTAGATATGAAAAATAAAAATTAAAAAAATTGAAGGAATAAAAGTAAGTAACCCATACCGTTTGGAAGCTGGTTGTATTTTAAAAGATTTGGAGGAAACACCACTGGCTTTCTTCTTGGTGTTCAGAGACATAGTATTACTTCTCCCTTCTTCAGTGTCTTTTTTTGCAGCCTTGTCAGTAAAATACTTGGGTTTATTTTAAAAAAAGTATTATGTATATACATAGAACCAAAAAGATATGGTTGGACACATATCATGTCAGCACATATGAGCTTATGAACCTACACAACGAACTTCATCAAACAGAAAGTATACTGTGTCATAAGTGACTAATTTTAATAAAATAGCAGAACATGGGAAAAACTGTATTATGCTGACCTGCATGTAATACAAGAACTAAGAATGTATAAAAGCACAAAGACCTTAGGTCCGTTTAACCTAGGATGCCATCTCCAACCAAGACCAATAGCAGCAAGATAACAACAGTACCAAGGTCACAGCAGAAGAACAATGGATGAACACAGAAATTATTTTTTCCAGAATATTCTTCAGCAAACTGTGTTTCAGGGAGCTCCTGGTGAACCTTGCATTACAGTTTTGGATAGATTCTTCTTCCATAAATGTGCCTGGTTGCTTTTTGAACTCACATAAACAAATGACCGCTACCATCCTGCAGCAAAGAATTTGAGAGCTTAGCCATGCATTTTATGAAGACGACTCTCCCTTTGCTCTGACCTGGTCTCACTGGGTCATTTTTATTTCCTGACTTTTATTCCTGGATTAGAACAGACAGTGAATATCTGTTCCCCATTTACCACATCCAGACATGACTTTTTGTATCTGTCTTACTGTCCCTCAGTCATCTCTTTTCCAGGCAAAAGAGTTCTGGTGTGCCTAGTTCCTCCACACACCGAGCAGTTCCACAGCTTTTGACCACACTGAGTACAATCTATCTTGCTTTTCTCATATTCTAAGAAGACTCCCAGGCCTCCTAGCTGGGCACTGGTTTTGGTGCTTTTTTGACCCTAATTTACAATGTTGTGAAAACACAATGTTCTTTTGAGCCTGAGCTGGTCATATTATCATGGTCACAGCAATAAAAGAGAATACTACTCATGATTCCAGCCAATTTCACTACTTCTAGACTCTTAACAATGACTGTGGGAAAATATAAGCTCTTGTCTCTGGAAAACTACAATTTTTTAACTGATGACTGTAAGTCACATCCAAAATCTCTTTAAATGTTTCTTGAAACATGTCAAATTGGCAGACTTCAAAAGATACTGGGTTTGGGGTTTTGGGGTTTTTTTTTTTTTTTTGTAGGATGGCAATCAAAGCCATTCCTTCAGATACTCTTCCTCCATTAATACAAAATCAGGAAACTTAAAATCAGAATGGACCTTCTGATTTCAGAAGACAAATCCAACAATATCCAATCTATATTCATATCCTATTTTTGGGTGTCTGAACTTTCAGATAATCTCAGTAGTGAAGACTGTTGCTAAGCAGAGCATGAAAAGTGACTCCTATCATATGAAATCATTAAAAATCATTCGTATTAGTAAGGGTCATCCTGATTTTCCATCCTGGATGTCTTTTGGCTTGCTCAGAAAGTGTGGTTTAGATTAGATTATCTCCTCTGTCTTGCTTTAAAAGTCATTTTACACCAAAAATATGATAGTATCACAGTCCTGGAGGACCAGCATTGCAGATGGTTGCAAGATATTTCTCTGCCTTGCTGTGGAAATGACATGACATAATCAAAGTTGTAGAATGACAGAAGAAAACTGAGAAATCTCTTCACTAGTCCATGCTCCCTTCTTAAAAATTAACATATAGTAATTTTGGCTTATTGCTACTAACTTAAGATACTAACACAAACCTATAACGTGCGGTCCAACCATTAGGACAGTTTAGAGTTCTACAGGAAAATTCAACTATAAACATAACTACTTATCTGTGGGAAGCAGAAAGCCCAGTAGTCTTCCACTTTGTAGATGGCTCTAATTTCTTCTTGTCAATGGATCTCCTTGCTCCAGAACTTTTGATTGTCTCACATACATTCTCTTCTGTAAAATCACAAAGGCTCTGGGATTGGCCAGAAACCTTAACATCAACTACTTCCACATGCTGATAATTCTTCTCATATGTTGGTTCTTTAAAAAATCTATATTCCTAAATAAAAGAATGAGACAGGATTTGTCAGTCATTTTGCTATATGAATAGTGCATATCAGAACAGTAAGTTATAAGCACACTTCCAGGATGCTGTGCTTAAAAATTTTGTGTATAAAATGTAGAATTAGATTATAAGGATAAAACTAGATTGACTTTAAAATAATGGAACATTAATCTGGAAAGTAGCTGTTACTGTGTGGAAATTAAAGTTTTTTAAATAAACGAACTAGCTAAATTTGGAACTTCCTGAACACACTTGAATGTTGGTTGTTGTTCATTTCTAATATGTTAAATAATTTGTAACACAATCGCTTTTATAGAACCTAGCTCCAAATGAGTTTTAATAAGATCTAGAATTGCAAAGTCAGTCATTCTGCTTTCAATGGATCATTTATAGAAAAACTACTTCCCTGCATAAAGGATTTACAAAAAATTCCAACAATAAAAAAATAAAAACCAACCAAAACCACCAAACCCTAAAACTGAAAATAGGCTATGATAAACTGCTAGACTTCAGTTCCACGTAATTTAATTTGATATAATTTAGAATTACTATAAACATTCCATTTCATTATTTTCATCTTTTGCCTCTCAAGACAAGACATGTTGAACAAATCACATACAGGAGTGGAGATGAGTGGCACCTAACAATCCTTCAGCTGTCTGTGTATAGTACCATGGCTGAACAAAAATATCCAGAACTAAAAGGACTCTTATCAACTCCTATTGTCTATTGGAACATATTCAATTTTTACAGGAAGGACAGCATATGATCGTTACTTATTATTATTATTGCAGCTGTCACTGCCAGATAGGTGAAAACGTTCCATGATGTATCTGATTCAAGGCAGTTTTAAGGACACTGTCACAGTATGGTCTGTTTTCGACTAGTCCCTGATCTGGATTGGCTGTTCCAGGCTTGCTGACCCAATTGTTTAATCATAAACTAACTCGTCCTAATCCACTCCTTCTGCAAATGTACTCCAGACAAGACAATTTAACTAACAACAAACTAGACAAATCACAGGGGAATTCATGCTGTAGCTTGACCAGCTAAGCGCACGTTAAAAGTTATTTTTCTGACAGCATTATATGCCAACACAGCAATTACAAATATTAGCTTAAACAAGACCAAGAAGATATTATAAAAGTTAACTGGGTTTGCAATACATGTGTATGTAGCGGGCTTTTTGAAGCTCTCCTCAGGAAATAAATCAAAACCATCTCTATTCATAATTTATTTCATGTAGAAAGCCTTGGATATATAGCCTTTCTCTGCTTTTCAGAATTCTAGAGTAGACAAGATTTTCCCTCAAATACCAATGCTCTGCAGCTCTACAGTATGAACTTGTTTAAGTTCCAGTTTTAGAATGCAGGATGTACTAAACCAGCTCTTCAGCAAGGCAATGCGATATGATATTCCTAAACCATTAAAAAGGCGTAGTTTATACTCTTCAGTATAAACCTATTTACACAGTGAAGGAGTGTCATATTTTCCTGCTTCAACATTTCAAGTGCTCCATAAAGAATACTACATAAAGATGAGAAAAAAATTTTATGCAAAATTAGAAGCTGACCCTACATGTTGGATTAAACCTCATAATAAATTAAGACAGAATGATATGTGAAGTAGATTAATATTTTCTACTTACAAAAGGTACATACTTAGTAGAAACTGAAACAAGTCCAAAGAAAAATAATAAATGCATTTCAGAGTGTTCATTTAATCACAGATTTATCTTTGATAAAGAACATAGATGTTCAGTCAGGTTTATAACGTAATTCCTACCAGTGCACAATGTAAGCTTGTTCAAAGCAGGATATAAACCTGGTATCAGTCAATACATACCCGTTTAGCCATATTTTCGACAAATCTAGGTGATCTCTCCCTTAAAAATGAGACAATATCTTTATATATACCACTTTTTCTTTCGTAGTCAATGCAATCTTTACCCTTTTGTTGACCCTTAAAAAAAGAATAAATTTTAAATTATTAATATTATTGCCTTACACAGGTAATATAACCTACCAACATGTAACATATTAGTGCTAAAGAGCACAGAGGTCCTACTGTAATGAATTAGGTACAGAAGTCTCATGCTCAGCAGAATCTATCAAAATTCAGTAATGTTTTGTAAAGATGCATGGATCATCTCCATGGATCCCAACAGACAGCCAGATCTTACACAGAATTCTGCAAGTAATAACTATCAGTTAATTGTACTGTGTATAGTTCCACTGAAAAGAATTTATGGTTTATGGCAAACAACCAAGTAAATTTGAGCTTCCAGTGCAGTATGGCAATCGTCTAAAAGGATGAGAAAATAATGTGACCTGACTAGCCTAAGCTTTATGAGCTTCATCCACTGAAAACATGCTAAGTCAAAGCTTCCCTGGATTTTTGAACTCTCAGGAAATTAATTTGTGGAGTTACACCTGCCAGACATCAGTCTCAATTCACAATGAACTAAGAGCTCTGGTCACCGCTTAACACACATAAGGGACTATTATGCATAAATAAAACCTACCTGTCAGGAAAGAGGTATCCAAAATGAAAAGCAGAAGACAAGACATAATTAATTTCTTAAAAGCTTCCATTGAAAGGAGAAAGAACTGCTTACCATTTACAAAAAGACAAAAGCAATCTATATTAGCCACACACAATCATAGTACACTCCAGATCAAGAGAGGTGAGGCACCGGAGAGGCATCTAGTCTCACAGTGCCTTTAAATAGGACTAGTGTGGAGGACTGTTAGGGCACACTGCTAGCAAAAAATGCAGAATACACCCCTGGTATAAAACTTGAGAAAAAGCACTCAAAACTTATAGGACAGGTAACATACATTTATTACTGTGTCTTCTTCTGTACCATTAAACTAACTCTGCAGGTCTTACACCACTACCATAAACCTATTTTGGATTTTAGCACATAAAAATATTCATTACTCCATGGAATACTTTATCATTACTTACTCCATTTAAAAACACTCCTGCTGTGCTGCAAGTGATATACAAAGGATCAGTGTCATGCGGTTTGATGACTAAATAACAAATTTCTCCATGCACTTGTCTCCAGGGAGGAGCTCGGCATCCATTAGAAAACGTGTAATCTGCAACCAATTAGCATTAGAGTTTTCATCCTGTTTAAAAGTATTTTTAATAGTTATGCTTGACGATTAATATAACAGGTATACAAATAAAATTACCAAAACAATACTTCCTCTTAAGGATTCATACTCAGTTAGGAATTAACCATGCAGAGCTCTGTGACCCATGGCCTGATCCAATTAAGAACTGCAACTGTGCTTAGTACTTTTCAGGATCAGGGACTCAGTTCACTTCCTCTACTTCCACTGAAGAAACTCGTATGATTGGAGACTATTTCTATAACTAAGGGCTGAAGAACAGCATTGTATATCTGAAAATACATTTTATTTTACTTTATAACTTTAAAGTAGAATTAAACACTTTAAATTCATTATTGAAATTAATTTAGCAAATTTCACACAGAAGTCAAATACTTTAGTAAGGGTATATAAACATGAAATATGATCAGATCTGGACCTGACGTATATTCCAGTGATTCCAGTACTGTATCTTCTCCCTTCCCAGAGAAATTCTTAAGAAGATCCACTTCATTATTTACAGCAGCTGGATTTAGTCTTACATCTCTGCAATTAACAGAAAATAGTCTAAAGTGTAGTCATCAAAGGGATGTGCTTAAAGAAATGAAAAGACATTATTACATGATTTTTTTCTTTTACACTGAGTCTTAACAGTAGCAATGAAAATCTGGAAATGGGTCATCTTTCACTGTTTTTCTTTGTTTTATCTGTTAGTTTAGTGAAATTCTAGTACCATAGCTAATACGAAGTCCTTGTAACTAGGAAACAGATTCAGTGTAATATTTAATATGTTTCCATGAAGAAATAAGCATTTCCTTGAAAATATTTAACTGTAACTTTGTTGTTTATATGAATGACTTCAGTTCGCTACCAAAATGAAAAACACATGCAATAAAACCCCCACATTTGTGGGCTCACACTTGCATACCCACACCTACGGCAAAATCTTCAGGAAAAAAAAAAGTTTTTTCAATGAACAGTGGAAGTTATTTCAATAAATGTGTTTAAGTCACACCAAAAGCACATATTGTGTGTTGAAACCAATCTGGTTTAAAAATAATAAAAAAGAATTGCATTGCCTGACACGCTTAGCTTCCATTTGAAATGCACTTACTGTGAAATGTGTTTCAAAGAACTATTAAGCAGTTGCAAATCCAGCTGATGAAGAAGAAGAAAGATTTTCATTTTCCTCTCTGTTTCAGGGTCATCACCTTTTTTCACTTTGTCAAGTAAATGCAACACAGACATATCTTCTCCTTCCACAGTCCCATATTCAGGGCCAAGGATTTTCACTATAGGATCTCTGTTAGCTGTAAACATGAAACAGAATCATATAATGTGATACTATGCTAAAAAATTATTTGGCAAAACGAGCACTTTTTATCTCAATTTCTGAATAATTTTGACTTACAAGATTTTAATGATATGCATAGTTATTCATCACAGTAATTCGTCCATTACTGTGTAATGCCTTCTTTCATATCCCTCTGTTGTAATTTGAAATGCACTTTTAAATATATGAAAACATTAAGATCAATAAGAAATTTTTATAACAAACAAAATTGCTGTTCAAAACACAGATTAAGATTCATTCAACCCGAGGTGAATAATAAATACTTCCCTTTATCAACAGCCCCGTTTCCAGAAAATACACCTGGCTAATTACTAAAACAGGAATTCAATGGGTTTAACTCACTGAAAATTGATCATTTTGGAAATATGATTTGGTGCTGAAGAACATATTTAAATTTTTTTAGCAGCATTCCCAAGTGGCCCCGACTTCCTCAGCTATGCCAGCTGCTCTTTTTGGTAAACAGTGGCATAACTGCCTGTCAGTGGGTTTTATAAAAAACATTTTGCTCTGTCTTGCAAATGAAGACCGATGCATCTGTGAATGCCTTTGCACGATACCCTGTCCTTATTAATCTTCCCGTTACTCATCGTTGATCACTGTCAGTGACAGGACCCTGGATTAGTGGGATCTGAACTTTGATCCAGTATGAGCATGTATATTTTAGTATTGTAGATGCAATTTCTACTAATACTACCAAAGAATATTACTCATCTTTTCTACCACCGATGAGAAGAGGATATCTAGTTTAGCCTATCAAGAGTTTTCTTGTTAGTTCGAAAATCTAGGAACTTGAATATGACACAGTGGATGCACTCATCCCATATTTTAAAAGCCATTGTGAGAAGGACCTGGAAGTGCTCACAGTGAATGTTGGGCAGGTAAGAATGTCTTAAGCATATAAGTTTTTGTTTGGCTATTTTTTAAGGAAGTAACATTTTTAAAGAGGATTAAACTACAAACTGATTAAACTACAGAAAAAACTGCCATTAGCCTCCAATAAGACATTACTTTTCAGAAATTTAAACCTACTGTTTGTTGCAATAGCGGAGAGTATTACTCAGTATACATGAATTTCTATATGAGATCAAACAGTTTTATTGTAATTTTACTTCAGATTTCTCTGTTATTGATTTCTGTGAAAATAGAAGAAAAAACAGAAATAGCAACTTTATTAAGTCCTGGATCAGCAACTTCAGCCACCTTTATGAATCAACACCTTCTCAGACACTTAAAATGAAGGCATACCTTTCTTTTTTCACATTTTATAAACAAGAATTGTAGAAGAAGACATACTTTTTAAGACAGAGGAAAGATATATATAAAAAAAGAAGGAAACCTTCAAGGCATGCCTGTGCTTCCTTCAACTTTTTTTCTACAGCAATTTGTAGCAAACGGGATAGCTGGTCAAAACTGCGAACTCTGAGAGTTGATGCTGTGAGGAGAAGCAATGGCTGGCCATCTTTGCCTTTGGCTTCAGACTGAACAGTTGCTCCACTAGAAAAATCAAATTAATCTTTTCAAAATAAGAACTTTAAGAAACTCAGATTTTATAGAAAAATCTTAGACACTCAAACTTCACATAATAAAGCATATACAATTTATTTAAACTCTATTTCAGAAAACTTCTGAAGTAAACCAGTTATTCACTGCAAATCAGCAGATGGACGTGCCTGAGGGAGGCTGGGACTCCATGGAAAGCCTGTACTGGAGCAGGTTCCTGGCAGGACGTGTGGACACATAGAAAGGAGCTCATGCTGAAGGTTTGCTGGCAGGACTTGCAACCCTGTGGGGGACCTACACTGGAGCAGTCTGTTTCTGAATGACTGCACTCCGTGGAAGGGACCCACACTGGAGCAGTTCACGAAGCACTGCAGCCCATGGGAAGGAGTGATAAAGCGCCTTGGTGGACACCTGGTGACCAGCCAGGGTGAACCCACCACACAGGAGCCACTCCTAACACTAAGTGAAATCACAGGGTTAATCTCTGTTAGAGGCACGTTGTAAAAACTCTTAGGAATAGATGGTGCAAGTTGCAAAAATCACTAACTAGACAGGTCTGTATCACAACCAAGGCAGAATAGCCTCGAACTCTCAAAAACCCCTACAAATTTTAACTCAAAATTTTCAGTATATATTAGGAAAAAACCCACCCATTTCAGCTTCCAAAATACACTATGGCTGGTATTATGCTAAATGAGCAGGTTTGCTTTGTAGTTCACCATCAACATTTCCAAACACTGCGATCCATACAGACTTACTTGATGTTATAACCCTCTCCAAATACTGAACCGCCCAACTGCGATTGCCACTCGAGGGGCTCTCTGAAGACAAATGCTGCTTCCTCAGGATGTCTAGTGCTGAAGTCCTCTGCAAACTTAATAATCTGATTTAAAAGAGATTCGTTCAAAGGGGTGATTTCGAGTGTGCCAGTTCCAGAACCAGCTCTTGCCAGTGCCGCTCCCATGGTCTCAACTAGTATCAAAGGTGTACACCTGAGCAAAGAAACAGAGAAAGACCACGCTGAGCTCTCCCATGGTAAACGTGATATGCTATGGCTGCTGTAATTTGAAATAAACATATCTAGGAACGATTAGATTCTTTTAACTCATTTAAATCCCCGAAGTGGGGAAGGGGGAATTGAAGAAGACAACTCACAGGTTCTAAAAAAACAGGGAAACCAGGTGAAAACACAGCTTTTTCCATCTTAATTAATTCCCGGCACTGTTAGCAACTCGGGGAGCTGACAGCAGAAGCTCTGGCTGTTGCCGCAGGCTCTCGGGTTCTCCGGGTAAAGCTGATGGCACTGTGAAACACCGCGTGTGCAGGGGGACAGACGCGTACAACTCCCAGCA
>NW_010388338.1:0-264 GCF_000710305.1 Buceros rhinoceros silvestris | reverse complement strand
GGATGGCACTGTGAAACACCGCTTGTGCAGGGGGACAGACGCGTACAACTCCCAGCAATGACTCCTCCCCACCCCGCCCCGACATTTTCTGTACGTGGAGGGAAAAGGGGGTGTCAGGCGCGCCCGTGAAGCCTGGAGGTGCCGGGAGCCACCGAAGCGAGGCAGGCACAGAGGGGGTTGGCCCCGAGGAGAGCTCGGGGGGGTTCGGGGCATGGCGCCGTCCCACCCGCGGCCTGCCTGGGGCAGAGGCCGGGGTCAGGGCTG
>NW_010388337.1:1174-1425 GCF_000710305.1 Buceros rhinoceros silvestris | reverse complement strand
CCCCCCTGCCGTGCCCTCGCACCCGAATCCCCCTGATTCCGGTGTTGGGGTCCCCAGGGGTGCCCCAAGGATGAGCCTGCCAGGGGGGATGCCCCGAAAGGCGGGTGCTAGAGCAAGGCTCACCCCATGGGTTGGGGGTCCCGGTTCGGTGGCATCCCTGTCCCCCCAGCTCAGGGTCCCCTCACTTCACTCTCCCCGCCGCAGCATCAGCCTCAAAGGGTTGAGCCCCGACGACGTAGACTCCAGCGCGG
>NW_010388337.1:511-868 GCF_000710305.1 Buceros rhinoceros silvestris | reverse complement strand
AGGGCCACCCACCACCCACCTCCTCCTGGGGATGGATTCAGGGGCTGAGTTCAGGTGAGGGCAGGGGACCCCGGGAGAGAGGACCAAGGTGGGTGCCCAGGGAAGCACCATCCTGGGTGGCTTTGCCACCATCCTGGGCCCCAGGCGCTCCAGCCCAAGCTGGGCTTTCCCCTGGAGCAGCTTTGTTCTGGGGGTCGATGGTGGGGAGGCGGAATAGATGAGCCGCAGGCCCGGGGACCATCCGGCACCGGGACAAGCCTGGGTGCCCCATCCTAGGGACAGGCAGCTGTCCTGTGCCACCCATCGTCCCCCGAGGGTGACCAGGGACAGGAGCTGGTGGCCCCAGTGCCAACGCCA
>NW_010388337.1:0-368 GCF_000710305.1 Buceros rhinoceros silvestris | reverse complement strand
GAGCTGGGGGCCCCAGTGCCAACGCCATCACGGCTGGCAGGAGGACGCGCGGAGGCTGCCGGCGTCGCGGGCCAGGCAGAGCGTGGGCGGCTGCGCTCTCTCCAAATCAGCATCGCTCAGTGTCATCGACACCTTCCCCGACACCGATGGTGAGTAACGGCCCCCACGTCCCACCCCCGGGGCCGCAGCAGGGTGATGTGCCCCATGTCGCGCCCTGTGGCGCCGTGTCCCGGTCCCCGCTCCAGCCTCCCTAATAACGACCCAGAATCGATGGCGCTGCCGCCAAAGTTAATTATTTCTCATTCCCCCCTTGGCCCCGCGGCAGATGCTTCCCCAAGCGAAAGAGCGTCCCTCGTCGCCTTTCGCTT
>NW_010388336.1:77409-77700 GCF_000710305.1 Buceros rhinoceros silvestris | reverse complement strand
GCGCGGCTCCCTGCGGCCAGCGCTCCCGCTGCCCCGCGCTGCCCCGCGGAGCATCCGCCTTTCACAGCGAACCAACTACACTTATGGCCACAGATGCTCATGTTAACCTAAGGTCAGAGCAAGATACTATGCCAATGGACAACGCAACAAGCTTTCTTCTGCTCTATGTAATGTAACAAAGAAAATATTTTTACCTACATGCTAGCAGAAGGTGGTTTACATCCAGATTTCAAGCAGATTTCAAGGAAACCTCAGCCTACCTCGGTACTCAGGTAGTGTTCAGAAAAGCCT
>NW_010388336.1:71743-77290 GCF_000710305.1 Buceros rhinoceros silvestris | reverse complement strand
AAAGCAGACTTCATACAAATTTTGTAAAAACTAAAATACAATTGCATCACATGATCAGTGAATTACATTGAAGGTAATTTTTTATTTTTTTTTAAATCAGATTTCATTTGCATCACAAACAGTTCACATTACTGCTATAAGATACTGGCAGTTCACAATAGACTAGAAAGACACGATGAATAAAAGCAAAACTAGAATACTTGTGAATCCATACTAGGAGAAACACAAAAGGTCAACATCATGCAGTCAGCCAAAAAGTACCCTGACAATCAAATCTAAGTAATTCAAGAGAGCGTTCCAAATATATGGAAGGAATTTTTTTAAGAGATGCCAATTTGTCAGCACATAACAACTGCACTCACTAGGGCTAGCACAGCTGATACCACCCGTGGATCTCCCCACTTCATACCCTTGCGTTAAGTGAATAAACAGATACAACTTTACAGGTATTTTAAGTCATCTTGTTCCTCTTAAGCAAAAGAGAACGACCAAGTCATGAGACACTTCTGCTCCCAGCACAGTTAAACTATGTTTAACACAGTTGCTAACAGCAACTTCCACCCTAACCGACCATTAACAGACTCCCGTCACGGAAAGTTACAAAGGATCTTTTCTCTCTTCAGAGCTTGTCCGAGAGAGAACAAGCACACCCTGTCCATGCTGTCAGGCAGCTGTGCCTTACACTTGATCCGAATCTGCCCACAGCCCTTCCACCGTGAAGCGTTTCCGTAGTTTCACAGAAAGCTCATGCTCCAGATTATTGTTGGGCTTTTGCCTAAAGCTTTACAGTGAAGAGAAGAAACTGCTGAAAAACGTTTAACATATTTGTTTGGGAATAATAGTGGAGAGATTATTTATTTTTCCCAGCTAAAGAATAAAATTATCTCTTCAAAAAAACCCAGAAGTTCTAAACTAATGTCATCAAAAAGTAGGGCTACTGACACCAAATGCACGTGTGGGAAACACATCCCTAAAGCCTCTGCCATTCCTATCAACAGAAACAAAATGAGATCTCTGACTTTGTCGTTGTTTCCCAGACCACTGAGCCAAAGAACGACCATACTTGCATTACCCTCCCTGCTATCACACCGATCTAGTTTCTAAACACCAGGACTGTGCACAGAACAGTCTGCAACGCTACCTGGAGCCTGTCATCACCATTTCTTGCGTAAGCAGGCGTTCGGGCACTAGGCAAACTGCTACTTGCAAGCAAACACGCTCAGTTAGCAGCGTGGGGATTAGCCAGTACCTCTCTCATTACACGCACAGACTAGTTAGGACAGCGGTCAGCTCTTGCGTGGTGCGTGGCTTCTAACACCTGTCCTTTCAGACACATCTACCTGTTTAAACAACACACAGCGTGTTGAAACAGGATCTCTGTTAAAAATATCCTTTTCCCAGCAATTGGACTGATTCACATCACTAATGACTAGACACTGTTCTCCTGCTCCTCAGCGATGCGCTGCTCCTGCCCCTGCGCAGGAGCCAGGGGGACGCTCTCACTGCCCCGATGGAAGGATGACTGGCTGCCCCCTCGGTTCTTTCACAACGGCACTCACTGCATCTCCTTTCTGCAGTACTGTTATGCTCTCCAGCACTACATTCAAGGACATGCTTGGCATAAGATACATGGTGCATTATTTTCCCTCCATTTCCTTCTAAGATAGATTAACAGAGAGTCAAAGCCTGCAAGTAACTTGTGTCTGCCCCAAACGCATGTGTGTAAAGCCAAAATCTCACTTCAGCTAAATTAACCAGGGTAAGTATCAGCTACTTTGGAGTCTCTTCACCAATCACAAACTGACACGCTCTCACCAACCTTCACTTTCAATGACATTTGTGCTTTGGGAGTGTTTTACAATGTGGTCCATCAGAACAGCTCTTTTGATGGTCACACCATGAAAATGGGGAGACCTACAAAAAGGAGAAAAATAAAACAGGGTAAACTTTGCAAACATCATCAACAAAGGCAGGCTGTAACTTGTCAAAGCGGACTCGGCCGTCATCACGTGTCAGTTCGTGCCTCCCTACCTCCTCTCAACCCTGAGAAATGCAGCAGCAAAGCGGCAGTAAGAAAAGCATTCATCAACACCAGAAATGCAATAGAGAGGGGAATAACCACACAGCCGGAAGAAACAGGATTTTCAGAAGGGATTCTGATTGGGATTGATCTGTTTCTGGGCGTTCAGCTAGGGGTATCTTAAACAGACAAGACCTCAGGGGGTACTGGACACCCTAATACAAAAAGGGCACCCTGGAAAAGACCTCAAATTAAGAATCTAGCAATAGCAAAAGGATTGATATAATTTGGTCTTTTTTTCATACATACCACTACTATTAGCAGTCTGCTTGATCCAGTCAACAAAAACACCAACATTTGTGTATACTCCTGGGTAGCTCTTCCTTCCACATCCCAAGCCCCAGCTAGTAATTCCATGAAGGGTGTAAAATCCCAAGTTATCTTCTGAAGGACAAACTAATGGGCCACCGGAATCACCCTGCACAAAGACACAGGATTCTTGTTACGAGCTAACGCCACTCCCGATGTTTTTAGAATATCAGTTCAGCTACAGGAGCAGCTGGGCACCTCCGGTGTTTGCAAGTTTCTGTTTTTAAAAGGCAGAGAAAAAAATAACCTTTGTTCGAGAGAAGTGCCTCTTTTTGCAATATGAGTAGTTAAAATCCTACTTTTAAGGATCTTTCACTGTAAATCACCAACAGCTTTTTGCAAGAAAACAGCTCTTAGTGAGGTTCTATCGCTCCCCTCTCCAGAACCCATTCGGCTATGCCCCAAGCGTCAAGGCAAAGCTGAAGATCATCACTTACCGTGCACGAGTCCTTGCCTTCTTCCAGAGGGAATCCGGCACAGATCATCCTCCGGGTCACGCTACGGGGAAGATTTACATAGTAGCTCTGACACGTGTCAAGCGCCAGGATGGGGACTTCCAGCTGATGCAGTTTTCTCCCCTTTTCTCTGTCTTGAAGACAAGACATCTCAGAAACCAGTACAGGCATAGATTAGGGACTACAGAAAGAAGCTTTACTGTTCCCCATTTCAAATGGTCTCAATCTAAATCGTCTGATTTCGTTCCTCCCACGTGCCCTGCACGTCCGTCTGAGCTTACACAAGTGAAAACTTTCGAACAGGTCTGTTCTGCAGGAACTAACGCACAGACACAATGAACACGACAGCACAGAACAGCACGCTCACGCTTGCACACCTGCTAGCAGAGACCGCATACCTCTTCCACGCGCACCCCATCCTGTGACGACACACAGCCTCGAGGGCTGAGCTGCCTCCTCCCCGGCAGGCAGGCACACAGGGCGCACGTACTGGTTGAATTCTAAGGGCTCAGCCAGACGCAGCAAGGCAATATCAGAGTCCATAGTAGTCTGGTTAAAACTTGGATGTATCAGATACTTCTTTACTGACCGTTTCTAGGAAAGGAAGGGCATTGACATTTTCTGAATGACTTGGGAATTTGAGTCGTTAAGCAACTGTGGATTTATAAATTTTCAGGCCATATGTAAGATGCCTTAAGAGAAGGACACATCTTAAAATAGCTGCTGAAGCCACCAGTGTTCTTACGTTTACAAGTCAAGATCATGCCTCTTGGCCATGGATCAGGGAACTCCTATGCAGCAAGTGTAGGAAGAGGGTCTTGGAAAGACATTTGTCCAGTCTGAGCCAAGGGGAAAGTTGTGCCCCAATTATTTCTGCCTTGGCAATAGTCGCCAGGGAATTTGGAGGCAACGCGCTCCTCCCTCACACACCCTCCAGGGTCCTGAGCTTTGGAGTCCATTACTGGTGAAGGCACAGAGCTGTGCTGATACAATTTTTCTGACAGTCACACGAAAGCATGTGTAAAACTGTGAAAATGCAGATTAGGCTCAGCAAGCAGGCTGTTACATCGCTGCAGCACGAACAATTTGGGAGATGCATTTACATTAAGAACTATTTTGCAAGATTGATTTATATTTTTATTATTAAGCAGATCTTAAGAGGACCTGTCTGTATTCTTCCTCTGTTAGATCATGAAGTCCTGTTACCACCATCCATAAGTCTTTATATAGTTCCCTGAAGGAAAAAAAAAAAATTACATTCTCAGGTTGGTATAACGGCATTCTTGAAACCCGTGAATCTTAAAACCTCCACAACCGAACATGGATAATAGGGCTCTACATATTTCGGAGCCAACAACTCCTGGGGCACACTGTCCCCTACAAGTCTTTGGAAATCTTCCCACTGACTTCTGGGGAGTATGGCATTTTCTCATGAGGCAGCAGCAGGATCTCCCAAACGCAGCGATCAGAGAGAAAAGTCACTTTTGTAAGGACTGGGGGCACCTGCCTGATCCACATCACCCAGGGACGGTGCTGGTCCCTACCTTCTCAATGAAAACACAGGTCACCTCTCAAACATTACAACCTATCAAATGATATAAAGAAATGCAAGAGAAACATTTAATTTCACTCTTGGGTTTCTTAACCAAACCCTCTCACTGCCCAAAAACCTGTCATAACTCCCTGTTGAAATTAGTTGTGTAAAATCATTAAGCTGTGTACTCAAATATTGCAAACTGCATATAGGCAAGAGAATTCCTGCTCTTAAAATAGTACCTTGAACAGAGCAACAATGATCCTGACATAAAATTTTGCAAACTAGTATTTAGAAACTTAGAAGCCCTAGTCCAAATTTCAAAACAGCACTTGCATTTCACATCTCCAGTTTCACAGGGGCTGAAGAGGAGAAACAAAGAAGCAAAGAAACGGGGAATATATCTAAGCATCTCTGGCACTTGGGGCGTTTGAGAGCTTACCCTCACTTCCCAGTAAGTGCAACCTTGTTTGAAAACAGGTCAGAATACCCAATTACCAGCAATCCTGAGAGGATTTTAAAAAAAATTTCAATGACCCAGTGTATGTTAAATTTAAATTAATGTACTTGTAATTAATTTGAACTTCAAAACCGATAGATTTTTAATAAGGGAATGGCATCAACCCTGTGCACAAAAGCCTCCTGTAGGTACTCCAAAATCTACACAAATTCAGTAATCTCTGAATTTTTGGACGCGTTGATTCTACCTGGACAAAAACCTAGCTGAAAAGTTAACTAAGGCCAAGTGATGGATGACAAGGGCCTTAATATCTTGTCATCTCTTCTGAAAGCTGATCTGATCGAAAGCCAAGCCTACTTTCTACAGTCCTCACACACGAGCGGGGAGCAAAAGAATCCAGTGCCAACGTAAGCCGTGAGTGGGTGGTGACCAAAACAGTGCCAGCCGCCCCGGGCAGAACCTCCTCGCTGCGGAGGAGCACAGGGCAGTTACAGATGTTCCCAGGGTAGGTTCATCCCGAGGTACTTGCCTGGCACTAAAGCAGTGCGCGGCTGTGACAACCCATTCTTTGGCAAGAACTGCTCCTCCACAGACGTGCTCATCCGAAACCTGCACACTGACCTGCCAAGGCCACGAGTGCGGAACAGCTTCTTCACCTCCGATTATCATGCTGAAGATGAACCTGGGATGATTTGCAGGCCACCCACAA
>NW_010388336.1:67655-71707 GCF_000710305.1 Buceros rhinoceros silvestris | reverse complement strand
ATTATCCGGCTGAAGATGAACCTGGGCTGATTTGCAGGCACCCCACAAGCACCGTCTGGAACAGAGAGCACGGATGTTTCAAGAAGTCTTCAGAGGTTAAGATTTGGAGAAGCAAAGGACAGTCTTTTTTCAGAGCTAGCCCACAGTCCTCAAGCTTCCCCCTGCTCTTTTTTGCCAAATATTTCCGCTTCCCTCATTACAAAGGATCCAAATGTTTAGAGGTAGCATGAGAAAATGATCTTAGCAAAAAACACAGCTTCACCGAGCTGACAGCAACTGCTTACCTTCCAAAGTTTGGGCCCCAAACCTACAATGAATCCCATTCTCCATAAAGGACTGGAGGGAAAAAGGAAAATTCTGAAATGCTGCTTATTATTTTCGACTGCTCTGTATTCTTTGCATTTATTTTCACCTAAGCAAGTAGGTGTAAACTGACATACAAGCTGAAATCGTGTCATTGTGTTGCTGTAAATGAATTAACAAGATGAAGAAATTAAGAAAAATGAGGTTCTGCTATTCTAAAACCAAAGCATGAAAGTGTTACTATTAATCTTTTTATTTCTTCAAAATACCTTAATGAAATACTCTGGGACAACTGTATCCAGTAAGTATTTAGAGAAAACACCATTTAAATTATAGTCCAAAAGGTATTCCCTATGCCCACGAAGAAAATATAACTTGAGTTGGCTTACCTGCTGTAACCTGCATTTCCTCTTCAGCCATACCCTTATCTTCAGATTCTTCTTCACTAGCTGAATCCAAAGTATCTAAATCTAGGAAATGAAAATAGCGAATGTGTTAGCAGGCTGTTTTGAGAGATATTTTTATTACAAAATTACTTCTATTTTCTTTATTATTTTTTTTTTAGAAGGAATACATGTCTACAGCAGGGATCTGTGCTATTCCACCTTCACATGGTAGTAAAGTACCATTTAAAACGCATCAAAGTGCTCTTACACAAAATAAAACTCGGAGGTTTGGGGTAGAGTCGTCGTTTCTTTTCACCGACTCAATAGCCCTTTGTTTAGCGTCTCAGTAGTTTCACAACACAGGTTTTTTCACTGAAACTATTTCTTAGATAAGAATCTCCTAAAGTAAAATAATTCTGAACAGTCACATTCACTGAAGAGCACTTTGCTGTGCCTCAAAGAGGCAGTTTCCCAAGGTACTTCTATTACCTGTGACGTTAACAAAAGAGATGGTAGCTCTGAATCCTCCAAAAGTCTCTGTTTCATCAGAGTGAAAGACAACCACCATCACAGCAGAGGAGCTTAGAACAGGTGCTGGCAGGGCAAACCCGCACGACATCGCTAAAAAGAGAAAGCAACCTTTCATTGCAGGGGAACGTGCATTTTTGCATCCTCACCCCTTTCACCAGCAGGTACCAGTATTCTGCATATTCCAGCTCTCACACAGAAGGGACAAATCACCTCGCATCGAGAGGAGTGCGGAAGGACTGTTCTGTCACTCCTGACAGGCTGTCCTTGCTCAGAGTTCTCTCATAAAAGCAAGGAGACTCTTGCGTTACGTCACAAGGGCCTGTTGCGGCACTCGGGCTCATCGGGTGCCACGACACACAGAACACACTGGAAGCCTGGTTCTCCCTCGTTAGTGTTTCAGCACTAGCATCCACTAGAGCTAATCCAAGCACCAGCATCAAGCAAGTGCAGAGATCAGTTGACTAGGACAGGTCTTCCTCTCATTCAGTGTCAGCCAAGGTGGCCAGAATGACATGGCAGCTCATCATCTGGTGAGAAGAACAACTGGACTCTGAACAGGAGACCTCCTCCACCCAAAACAAATCACTGTGTTATGCCCTTTGCTTTGTTTGCGTTAATTCAGAACTGCATTTCGTACGGAATTTGGATGCACAAAGCTGTGCTCTTTGATGTGGTTTTGCCTCTGTACGTGGAAGAGAAGCAGCTACACCTGTAAGTACTTTTCAAGGTACTAAAACTAGTACCTATAACATCCCCTAAGACTCTAGAGGCAAACTTGATTTTAGATTGTAAAACAGGGCTGGTGAAAGTGATGAAAAGAAAATAGGTCATCCCCCAAACGTGTCAAAAACAAAAGTCAAACCAATTTCGTCCTCTTTTCCCACATCTTCATACACAGTCACGGCATCATAAGAGCAATCTTCACTGTCTTCCACTTCAAAAGACTGGTATGTAAGCTTTAAATAAAAAAAGTGAACCTTGTTAAATTCACACAGAAAAAATTCAAAGATCTGTAACAGAGTCTTCAGTATTCTCAGTGTTCTTTGGGGTTTGGTTTCTGTGACATTCAGACCTCTCACAGGTGATATATAGCATATTACACTTGCTAGAGGAATCTGTCATGATAAAATTTAAACCAGCAAATTCTATTTTACTATAACCTAAAGGAGAAATCAAAACCTATCTGGCTTTTGGGACGGAAAGTGATTTCTCTCAGCTGCATCCAGCAGCATTATTTGAGCCTATGCTGCTTGCTTGTCCTCAGCTGCACCATTTCTGCTAACTCAATGGTGCCCACTCCGACTCCGCGGACACAGGGAGGGCTCGCGTTGTACCTTGATTACATGATCCTGGGGCGCACAAATAATCCATTGACAGTTGGCCATGTTGCTGTAGTGCTCTGGGTAGTGCATGCTTTGTAACACTCCTTCTTCAAATAGGACAGCTAAGGACTCACAGCCAGAATCTGGAAATTCAGGAAGACAAAAAAAGAGGCACTGTGCTTTCCTATTCGCTCACGAAAAAAATAAATCTAGAAAAACTCTTGTGGTGCTTGCACACAGCTGAGAAAGAGAACAGCACAAGAGCAGTACGCCAAATCCTTCTGTCTGGAAAAGATACAAAGAAAATTTTTGATCTGTTCCCAGGCAGAAGAGCAATTAAACGCGTGACGATGGCATTCCCCTTTGGCTACAGGCAGCGCACTACAGGCACAGGTACCTGTGCGGGCTGATAGAAGGGCAGGACACAGGCATGTCCGAAGAGCAACTGCCTCCTTTCTGTGGAAAGGAAAGCGGAGACACGAAGCAGAAGCAGCGGACCTGTCTTCCTGACGGGCTATGCAGTGGCAAGGCCTCTCGGAGGGGATTCCTCCCTACACTCTGCCCTTGCACTCTGTAAAGGAAAGAAACCATCTGGAAAAGCCACAGACGCAGCAGCAAGTGGCGTCTGTCCGTACTGGGTTGTCCAGGCTCAGCAGATGGCCCTTGGGCTGCTCCCTAGCGATGGTGAACTGCTCCGCACAGCCAAACTGAGAGCAAACCTCCACGAGACAGCTCTGAGCGTTCGCTGCCTCCCTCGGGGCCCCTCCCGACAGCGTGCGTGGGACTAGCAGCAGCTTTCACCTGGAAATTCTGCTCATCTGACTGCCGTTAGCAGCTGAGTTTTAACACGTTCTAGAAGGAAGGAAGGAAGGAAGGGAGACCTTGTATGAAGTGGATAGGAAGGGGCAAAATCAAAGGACGGCTTCTCTCAGCAGCACCAAACCTCTCTTTCTGGCATACGGGTTTCTCTGCAATGTCACAGGGCAGCCTCACCACACTCACCCTGTTCTGACCACACTCACCCTGCTCGTAACGTCAGCCACATAGAGGTACTAGAGCAGCTTCCTCTGATTTATTTCCTCCTGCAATTTTTTTTTTCAGGTTACCACTTTGAAGGGCAGACAGGTATATTACTGGACGTAGCCTTACCAGGAAGAATATCTGGTGTAATAGCTTTGTAGGTCATGGAAAAACCGGTTCCATAGTCCTTGTTATCAGAAACAAATTTGAGCCTTATACTGTTGGAACCAATCAAAATAGGTAATGGAAGATCTCCTCCACAGAATTTCCCTGAAACAGAACATTAGAAAATAATCACTGTTTAAAGTCTTTAGTCACTTGAGAAAACTTGCTTGTACCATCTTTAGTATTTAGCTATAAAAGTTTTAGGATGAAAAGGAAATTGCCTCTTCTTTCCTCTACATTCCCTATTAGCCCAAAGAGATGCACAGGCTTAAAAACTGAAAAACCTCGACACCAGAAATGCTGACACAGTTAGGCAGCTTCCACT
>NW_010388336.1:38134-67542 GCF_000710305.1 Buceros rhinoceros silvestris | reverse complement strand
ACTCTTTCCTCCTCCCACACTCTTCATCTTTTATTTTACATCACAACATCTTCAACATGAAAACGTCAGTAAAACACAATCAACTGCAACGTCCCCACTGGATGTACTCGCTGCTAGAATGGAAGAGCCCACGGACAGATGACTTCTGGTAGAATAAGGGGACGGCAACTCACCCACAAGTCTGTCATCTTCCGAATAGACGGATAGAGAATCGTAGTCACAAAACGTTTCTGGCTCTATATCGAAGCGGGAGAACCGAAGCAATACATAATTCCCTTCCGGTACAAACAGAGTCCATACACACAGTCTGGAACAACAAATTAGTTCCCAGTCACAAAACTGCAACAGAAAAAAACAGTTACACTGAAACGGGGAACGGGGTCAGGGGAAAGACTGCATTCTGTTTACTTACTGGTGGTTTTGATAGAACTGCTTGGGGCGCCCAGGAAAATGTAATTCTCCTTCACTGCCCGGGAGCTCACCATCCCGAACGCTGCAAAATGCTGCATTGTAGAGTTCAGACAAAACAGAGCGAGTCAGGTTGGACACACATGAAGCCATCTCTTCCTCCCAAAAACTCAGACATCTAGAGAACATCGTGAGACTCGAGACTGCCCAGCTGCGCCTTGCCTCTGCTGGCAGACTGATGCTGGCTCCCCTCTCTTTCATTTGGAATTACGGTAAGTAAGTCAGTTTTAAAGCACATGATTTGGGATCAAAAATGAAGCACTGCTAACGCGCTGTCACATAAAAAACAGCACCGCTCGCTTTTTACCTTGAAGAAGCTATTTGTTAAACGAGGAATTCAACGTAAGTATCTTTCAGGGAGGAAAAATGCCTACCTCAGGACATGAGAGCAGTGTTCACTGCAGCCCGCGTGTACGAACGTCCTCAGCTCTGTTACAGCCAGGGACTTTCGCAATGGCGCAATACGGCGTTAGAGACACGGTAACAGAGGCAGCTGGAGCTCTCCTCTCCAGACAGCGTTGCTAGAAACATGGTTACTTACAAAAATTATCCCCCCTTGCCTTTCCTACTGTGGGCAAGGTAAGCTAGTAAGACATTTATCGACAACTATGTCTATGAAAATAAACTTAAGGAGTCGTGTACTTACAAGATTATCTTACCTGGTGTGTCCTAGGAAGACCAGTAGAAAATTTCAAAAAGACACAAACATCAGTTACATACCCAATTCTCACTGGCCACAGCAAGCCTATGCAAACTGATCACCTGCCCAAGACCGTTCCTCACCTGAGAAACCTCACTCTAAATTACTAAAATCAAGATTTTAATACCTTGTTCACAAAAACTCTTTCTAGTATCTTTATGTGAATTTGTAGGTAGATGAACAGAGTGTCCAGCAAGAGCATAAACACGGCAGAATCAGAGGAGAATTGAAATTCTGCCCATTTCAATTTTGAAACATGCTACATTCAGGGCTGGGTTTCGGCGGGGGGGGCCTGCATGTTGCATTTTATTAATAACAATAGTCAACAAACAAGCAGATAGATTCACCACAGTCTATGTGAAAGCACTGATTCACCTCATACTCGCTATTTTGGATCCATACTTTTATACAGAATCAACTTCATTAACTAGATTTCATACATTGCTTGAGGTTCTGTTCCATATTTTTCCCATTAATTTTATTTATATTTCAATAAAAATATGGCTTTATATAGGTAGCTGTCTGAAGGAAAATTCCTCTTTGAAGTCACCATGAAGTCACCAGTACCTAAGTACAACCCTACATAAGTAAAGTTGGTTGGTCGGGTTTTTTTGTTCGGTCGTGGGTTTTTGTTTGGTTGGTTTTGGTTTTTTGGGGTTTAGTTTTGGGGGTTTTTTTCTTTTTTTCTTTTTTAATCACAGAGCCAGGAGGAAAAGGGTATATATTTAAAGTATGATGAGTCAGGCTGCTTCATGTTTCTTTGTTCACAGATTATATACCGGACTATTTTGGAGAGTCTTTTTAGGCTCTAAGACAGATAGAAGATACTTAAAAAATACTGCACTTACCTGTGAAGCTCTTCATTTTCAGATCTAATAAAGGAGGGATAGGGAAGAGGGTGGAAAAAGAAGAGTAAGTTATTGCAGTTTTCTATTCACCCAGTAAGCTTTGTTTTTATTCAGGTGAAATGGTAATTCTACACAGCTAGCACTGAGACAAATCCAAATGATTCTTGGGGACATAGTGCCTACAATAAACTATGCTGCAAGTTCAGGCAACGTTAACCTTGGAATAAACATTTCCGGAGCAGCCGCTTCCAGAATTAACCGTTCGTTGACGGGCACTGCTCAGCCCGAGCAGCACAGCAAGGAGTAAACACCGCACGTCTCAGGCACGGGCAGCAGCGGCCAGCGCTAGCACCACGCCAGGGACGCGGAGACACGAAGCCCGGCAGCAATTGCACCGAAGATCTTTCGCACCAGCGTGACAGTATAAAAGAGAGCACGAGCAAAACACAGGGCAGTGCAGCTGGGAATTTTCACTTCACCTACCAAACCTGCTCTTTTTCTTTTCACTGGAGCCAACACGCTTTAATTACCACAACAGCTAATCACACTATTTTTTCCTGGGAATAAAATGGGCCAACTAGTTAATTCTTAATAAAAAGACCCTGTCTCTCTCTCCTTTAAAAAAACAAAACAAAACAAAACAAAAAATCCCCAAACCAACCAATTTTTCAGAAGTTCTTCTCATTGTTCTCTGACATTATGAGGGTTTCTTCTTTCAATCACTAGTTGAAGCTGGTTTATAACGGGAAAGCTGGGGGTTTTTTTGTTTCCCTTGTAATTCTTTTCTTAGCACTGACTAGCAAAAACACCTCTCCTCAGTTTTCAGTTCTCTGTGTCAATTTTAACATGATTTCTTACACCTTCTAACAAAAACAGCCCAGGCTGGAAGAAAATATTAATTCAGTGTCTTAATGCTCTGAGCGAAGTCCATCTCTGCACAGACTGTCACTTCTATCTCCAGTCCCATGACTTTGGAAGTGATGCGTAATTTCCACGCCGTTCCCCTGCACAGAGGGCACGTGTAGCCTTTTGGGCAGAGTAAGCACAAGCTCTTCTGAGAGCCTGACTTTGGCCCTTATAGTCAAATGCCTGCTCCAACAGGTTTTAGCTGAGAAAAATAAGAAGTGACTTCAAAGAGGTGTATATAGAATTTCAAACTCTTTCAGCTGGTGAATTTCCACTTAAAAATAAAAATACGAGGCTAGGTGGGTAAAAGTACCATTCTTTAAGTTAAAAAATACACACACGCACACGCATAGTTCAAGCAGGAGGCAAAGTGGAAGAGCAGCAGACATTCACAATGCTCTCAGTTTGGTTCTGGCAACTGCCAATCGGTACCATATGTAGTTAGAGGCATCATGAAATGCTACTTTGCATCTTGCTCCTTTGCCACGAAAAATGGAGAAAACATGTGCTATACATTGAAAAAGATAAAATTCGATGAAACATTGTTATGAGACAGAAGAGTTGTCACAAATGAGGGACGCATTACTGTGGAGGCTCAGTACCAGCACTCATGATCTCCTGAATCCAGGAAAGCACCGTGCTGAGGTCTGTGAATATTCCCGGAGATCCTCTGTTGTAATGCTTCTTCTTGTCATTACTCATCCAGCCGCGAGCACATCCCATGCCCCAGGAGATGACACCAGCAAGGGTCCAGGCACCGTGCTTACGCTGGCAGAGAAGAGGGCCTCCCGAGTCTCCCTGTAAAAAGTAAGAGCCCACAACCCACAGCTTACAAACGCACGCGCATACCACTGAGCGAGCCTTCCAGGGTTCTTTGAGTTCTCTTTTGAGCCATGCTAACAAATCTGCGACACAGAGATAGCAATTTCTAGAAGAGAGACACTTTTTTTATCGTGTTTAGTCAGGATCGTCAAGAGGGGGAGAGGCAGCCCAGTTCCCTCATGGCTCCACATGTGTTGAGTGAGGAACTTTTTTTTATTCCCACCACAAGAAACAATGACTTCAGGTTTATCTCACTTCCTGTCCTCCATGTAATCCAAGGCAATACTTTTTACTTTCCTCCTTAGGATCGTAGCAACATTAATTAATTTATCAAGTGTTCTGAAGTTAGAAAGTCCTAAGCATCATTGCACTGGGCTACGCTGCAAATTTGCTCTGAGGAACCCGTCATCCAACACTAATTACAATGGCATCAGGTAGTTAAGTGGATTGCCCTGTACAGAACCTTTGAAAGAATTCACACATCAGAATAAATACCCTTGAAATACGGCAGTTTACAGTGTATTCATTCACTCAGGCACACAGAGCCCTGAGCTCCTGAGGAACACTTTGGAGTTCAGCTGACCTGGCAGGCATCTCTTCCTCCATCTGGAAACCCAGCACACATTACAGTGTCACCTGCGATGGGCTTCTTCAAAGTTGATAACGCTCTTGAACATTCCTTGCTGCTAAGGATTGGTAGATTGACCTCATGTAAGACCTGCGGGAGTACCCCATCTGAAATATAGAAAAAGGAAATTGTTAATAAGAAATGCTGGACGGTGAACTTAACACCACTGCTAACACACCAAAAAAAGACAAGACTTGTAAACTTGCTCCAAGCCATCTCAGCGTTACGCAAACATCCAGTTTTGTGTACATAAGAAGTTTGACTTGAATAAATTTCAAAGTGTTTCAGAATGGAAATACCTGCCTAGAGATTGCAGTGATCCACTCTGAGATAACTCACAGGCAGGCACAGAAGCTAGCAACAGCCCCCTTTTGAGACTCCCGGTGAGGCCGTTGATAGTTTCTTCTGTCCGTGACCCATGCAATCAAGCTCGGAGCATCAGAAATAAGACACCGAGAAACCCGAATGTCAAAGATCAGTTTGAGTGCTTACTCTCATTTAAACGGCCCCAGCCACAAGCAGTGCAGATATATCCTGCTTCAAACTTTTCACCTGGATCGGGAAGACATGCTGGCAAAACCGATGAACCTGCCACACACGGACGTGGAAGTTAATGATAAGTATTTGTAAGAACAACAACAAAAAGATACCTTTCTCTGTTAAAACTAAGCAGTGTTGTTATTTTTGTGGCATCTGAAGAGCTAATCTGGCATTTGCTAATTTAACTGTACCTCAATTTTGTAGTGTTTTGGAATAGAAAAAGAAAACCAGGAGAACCACAAGCTTCAGCCAGGCCTTGCCATTCAGCTTAGACTTAGCTGCTATTGTTAGAGACTTCCATTAGAAAAAGTAGTTGTAAACCTGCTTTTGTGGTGGCAAAGAAAGAGCAACATAATGATGTGAGCTGGAGTCTCTGGAAAAACCAAATGCCAGGTGGACTCTCCTACACACCTCAATATGACATAAATCTGATGTGGAGCAGCCTCCAGAAAACCTGGCCAGTGTACAGCTCGCAGGCCAGAAAACAGGGAGGCAACAGCCGCCTTCCCCACCGCCGCCCCTTCCCCTTGCAGCCCCCGAGTGACCACTCTGCCACGAAGACAATGCCAGGCTCCGTTCTGCAGAGAGGGAGAAGAGAGCAAATAGCAGAGGGGAGGCGAGTGAGGCGCTGACAGCACTGCAGCGTGCTCCCGGTTCTGGTCTGCCTTCGACTGGCTTTGTGGTTCACCAGAGGCAGAAATCTCCACCTACGCCTATAAACAATAAAAACACCTATCTGGTCAAATTTTCATCTCGTGCACACAAAGAACACTATCTTTTTCTTCAAGGGAGTATTAAGTCTGAAGAAGACCGTTCCATTCAACTGACACATTTTTCTGACTTACCTCTAGTATTTTAAATGTGTCAAGATACTCCTGAGATTTTTAACGGTACGATCTGACAGCTGTGAAATGGGTTCAAACTGAGTTTCAAGACTTTTCATAGCCTCTGGGAGAGGCAGAGGCACTACCTTCCCCCCTGAAAAAGATCACAGATAGCTATGGCCTTACTGAAGTTGAAGGCTCCGTCCAGCTTCAGAAGGGCGATGTCATAGTTCATCGGCCTTCTGGGGTCAAAGTTTGGATGCTTGATGGCATATTTAACAGGGAGTGTCTGCTCGCCATTTTCCCTGATCCTCAGATCATGCTCTCCTGCAGTGACGTTCAAATCCTCAAGTACATTCCTGTGGAATAGAAAATTAAAAGTTCAGCTACATAAAAACTCCGTTGTTCTAAAACAAAGAAGTTATTTATTACTACTGATACCTAATGCCTTTCAGATTTTAGAGCACTTGATACGCACAGTCAGCAAGAGCTGAGCGTGCCCTGCAGGAGAAGTCAGGAGATGAAAGGACTGAGGAGAAAAATCATTTATCTGCGCTCCCGACTGTAGTGTGGTGGTCCACCACGGAACCAGGTCCTCCTACTGCGTTTAAAATATTCAGGAGGAGACAAGGTCTGGGCATGCGAAAGCACAGAAAAAATAAAGCCACTTCTCTAGCAGTCTCAGTTTATACCTTAAAAGCAGTGAATCCCGCTTTAGGGCTCCAAGGACCACAAGAGACATGCAGCAAGCAAACACAATAGCAATCACTATAAAATCCTTTATTCTGCTGCTAGTTCATTCACTGGACTCAAATGATTACCTTTGTGTCAGGAGGCTTTATGCTGATTCAGATATTGCCTATCTTCCTGTGGTTTATGTAAACTCCGCAGGTTTTGGCTAATTTGACCAAGATGTGATCACATACAATGCCACGTACAGATCAAATTTATAATTCCAGGCTATTTGTTATACAAAGATTCAGTATTAACTATAAGAGAATTAGAATCTCAGTGAAACCACTATGGAATCAGAACTGAAACCTTCCGTACAGCATTCATAGACCTCTTTTTTCTCTTTTTTTAGCACTAAGGCTGAAAATCATGCAAGAGGTCAGTACTATATCCATTCACCATTTCATCGCACATACTCTGTCAGTTGTTTCCACCAAAAAAAAAAAAAAATTGCAGTCACCTGAGAAATATAGTTAGGTACAGACTTTTACCTACACTTCTAAAATCAGTCTCTACCAATCCCTATAATTTTATTTTATTCTTCGTTATTGAGATATTTGAAGGGTTTCTGTTTTCTCCCTTTCTGTTAAAGCATAGAAAATATTGCAGATAAAACGGTAACACTGTGAGTCACTGCCATAAACAGATGCTACACAGACACACACTGTCACGGTCCCTGTTTTCCTGCACCTGCAGCCTGCTCCTGCCATAGCCCATCCATACCTGTCCAAGACGCAGTGAGCTGCCGTGACCACCCACTGAGCAGAAACAATGGTGCCTCCGCAGAAATGCTTCTGCCTTCGCTTCAAGGAAACCTGCATGACACAAAGGCAGCAGCGTGCCAAATGAAACAGTCTTTACACCTGCTCTGCCTGCACTGGAGGAAGAAAGGAGAGAGGACAGGCAGGTGCTCTGAAGATTCACACAGCTGACGTACGTGCTGCACTTCAAGCAAACACACTTTCATGGCACTCTGACAGACCTCGAGTCTACGAGATGCTAATCCTTGCTGTTCTCCCCTCCCTGGCTTCCTGGATGAAAGCAAGGCACGTGTGAGCAATGCCAAGTCGCTGAGGTACTCGGCATGCTGCGAAGGTTACTGGTGAGTTTTTCCTTTGCAGGTCACTGGGAGCACTGCAAAGGGACGATGCCTGGCAATAGCCAGGGGCTGGGATGGTGTCCTGTGGTGCCCTGCTTTCGAGCAGTTTTACCCAAGCCTCTTTAAAACAGACTAATCTACAGATGCTCTTTCATAAATAACGATGAACAAAACGGAACAATACGAGCACAGGTTTATCAGGGAGCAGGACACGTTCTGTGTCCTCTCCGCCTGCTTCACTGCTTTTCATAAAAGCAGGGCAGAGCTCAACAATCCACCGTAAGCCTCAGTAAGTACAAAGCATCCCCGTTTTCTTCTTTTCTCATTCCTCTATAGAGTCAGGACTCTGTTCTGAAGATAAAACCACATTTGCTTGTGCAAACCTGCCACGGATGTGAGCCTTGTTTCACCTGGTTTCCCCCAACAATCCGAGTGAAAAGGTTAAGGTAACTCCACGGTTTTGTCTCTTGAAATTTCTTCCCACACGTGGGATCTGAGGAGTAAAAGGGGGAAAGAAGGAAGGATTCAGTCTGGATTCTATTTGTTCTATTCTTTGGTAACACAGAATTGGAAGGCTTGGCCTGGTGCGGAGGTCAGTGCCATCCCTGTGCCATGACAGGAACCACATCTTATAATTCCTAGTACAAAGTACCCAGACTAAGGCTAAATCGGGCTAAGAAAAAGGCAACGTACTTCATTTTGTAGAAGTTCTCCAAATGAGGACTTTTTGGTTCAATTTTATCACAAATATTAAATTTTGCCTTCCATGTGTGCGTGTGTATATATATTTAATATTCTCGTTAGGCCCATGCTTCCTTGAACTTTGAATGTCAACATACACTTTCAAACAAGCTTTTGAATTATTTTGGGACTATATCACTGTTTCATTAACTCTTTCAGAAATCTCTTTACACCCAGCATCAGTACTTGGCATATTCTGGACAAACGGGGTCAAAACGTGTAACATGCAGACCTACAACAGCGGCTGAATTTCTCTAAAGTATCTATTACTGCGCCAACTTCATTTCTTCTTTGCTATTATTATTGCACGCACCTCCTATGGCTAAGTGAAGCTGGTAACACGTATGTGTTTGTAAAGGAGTATATTTACAGCAAGGAGTATCTGTGGTGATAACTACTGATTCTGCAGGGCTTTCAGAAAGGCGGAGGCCAAGCAGCCAAGCAGCCCTCTGCAACACGGGAATTCTTTGCAGGGCACTTCCCAAACCCAGCAGAGGCTGATTTAAGACAACAGTTTTGTTCTTCAAGCTGCATGAAAACTCATTGAAGCCAAACACATCTCTGCGACGTTCTACTACAAATGCTGTTAAACACTGCACCGGGAGGAGTTTATCCGTACGCTCGGAACACGCCGTTGTCGTTCTGGCAGGTAGGGGGCTGTACCCAAAGCAGGGGGGACCGGCATTCGCATGTACTGTCTGGAAAACGCGTAATCCTCCAAAGTGCAAATGCAGCGTACGGCACCTGCGGCAAGGCTTTCGCAGTCATCCTCAGGACTAGCTTGGTTGGTGCAAGTGATTACAGTGACTACTTGCCCTAGCTTTGAAATAAAAAAAGCTTTATATATAAAAATGATCCAGTTAATTTATCTGATTCTTTTCATTCTTTACTAGTTCTTGCGGCACTCTCCTTTTTCCCATGTGCAAAGATAAAGTGAGGAAAGGAAAAAGAGGAAACAGACAAAAATGTAAAAAACAGAATTTAGGTTTTACCAAAAGGAATTTGGTACTGGGGAAATAGGCAAAAATAATTACATAAAAATAAAAAATCAGATTCACAAAATAAAACTTCCCTTTTTTCTTTCAGCGATGAATAACTCTATTCTCCTAACGCATGCAAGATTTAAAAATTACATGGTAATGTTTATATTAATATTATTCCAAACTTATTATTATCTGTAACTTGACAAGCTCTATAATCTTCTGCGTCACGGCCTTTGTAAGGCCGGGAGACTCCTGACCGCCCGACAGGCTGCTCGAGGACCAGCATCGTTCATCGGGTGAGAGATTTCCATGTAAGCTGCATCACACCCATCCGCGGGGCAGGAGGCTGCAGCCAGCGGGTGCCGTTCTGCCGAGGACTCTGCTTTGGATCGCTTAAGTGAGCCTCTTACGGGGATGATTCGGACACCACACCTGTTTTGACAGCCAGCACAGAGGTTTTACAGCAACGACTATTGATCTGCAGAATTTCTGAAACCAAGCTGTAGATTCTTTTTAGTACTGCAAATTTAAAACGGAAGCAAAACGGTTATGCAAACAGCCAGGATCTGAGTTCCATTCCGGTTTGCTATGATTCGGTAAATGTTCACAAAGGAAACAGGAAAAATTGCAATCACTAATTGTTCCAAAAAAAGAATACTCTGGACTTTAAGCTGTAAGACAGTGGAAGCCAGGACTCACTGTGTTTCGATTGCAGCCCATGGGTAACATGCTAAACCATGTCCTTCATCAACTTGCTGCAAATCTGAGAGCATTTAATGTTATTTAATTATAAATCATATTTATTTAATATTACTCATTCTGAATCATAAGAGAATTACACAAAAGTTTCCTAAGAATGACTCTTTGAAAGGTAACTGTCGGTTACAGACATGAATTAAAACAAGAGCAAAGAATGAAAACTGGATCAATTGTTCTAATTTTGTGTCTAGGACCCTCTTTGTGAGGGTCAAAAATCTAAAGGGCGAAACTAGTGCAGCTTCTGTATTTCGGCACTGACTCCCATGCTGCTCACTGGCTAAATCCAAACCTGTTAGCAGTTCGACAACTGTTAAAGCTAGACGTGAAATTCTCATCCTACCTTTCTGAAGAGCAGACGGAGCAGCAGGGAACTCCGTAACACAAACCATCCCCATCAGGAGAAACTGCAGCGTACTGGGGGCCACACGCATCTTGGGGTGCTGAATGACCGAGTGAAAACAAGGAGAGCTTTTACCGGGAAAAAAACCCGAATGCGACACTGCAGAACAGCGACTAATTGAGGTGGAAGTTACTCATTAATCCAGCCATAAAGCACTTACCTGCACAACGAAGATTTCTAAATTTAACAGAGCGTGATTCTTTTACGTGCCATTACCGAAGGCTTTGCTGTGGAACACTAGCTAACATCCTCCCTGCAAGGAGGTTTTTGAGGCCAAAGACACAGTGAAGTCACCATTGCGTGATTTGCTAGCAAGACTTACCCAGGCTCATCGACACAGCCAAGCAGAGCACACACGAGCAGAACATCGATTGCTATTTGCCTCTACAATTTCTCCAGCTTTTGAAGAGACAAAACTTTCTGTTTCCTGCACACGTTATAGTTAGCAAATTTATAGACCTGAGACAGGCAAATTTTAGACATACCAAAAGTTTATCATTTGGTTGGAAATGTGCTCGGAGTTGTACACGGCAAAGCTCTCTGTACTAGTGATTTTCTCAGAAGAAGTGTTTATATCCCATTTTTGAAAGGCAACTAAGGAGAGGACAGGGCTCAGCTTTTTCAAAACCTTTCAGTATTGCTGTAATCAGCAGCACCAGTTCCAAGTCACTAAGCCCCACTTTGAATAGCAATTTCAGTGCAGGTCACTAAGAAGGCTATTTGAGTCCTAAATAAGGAACACAGCGGCAGCTAAACTAAAAGATTTCACAGAACAGAAAGCTAAAGTTAAGTCACCCTGCAAATTCACCACTTAAAATCTTCACGGGTTTTAGCAAGTATTGCCTGACTTGGAAATGAGCGAACAAAGTGGTAAATACACTTAAAATACTGTCTTAAATTCATATGAAATACACAGGCACCAAGTAAGACATTGGAGTCATCGAGAGGAGAAACAGATTCACTCCGGATGACAGAAGCCACAAGTCTCATTTGTGCCAGAAAGGGCAAAGGATATTTATATCTGGGAACAAAGAAACATTTACAGAAGTTGGGGGGAAACACTGTTCGTTTGTGTTTGTTGTTCTTGGCGAAGTGGTTGAGATCCTCAGCTTCACCTCGCTTGGTAGAAAATAATTCAGTATTTCCACCTTCAATATTCCCACAAAACCCATAATTTTCACTTGGGAAATGCATCAAATGTTGAACACAGAAACGTGGGGTGACAATATGTGCGTGTTAACACAAATTTCAGTCTTCAACCATCATAGTCATAACTCACCAAAATGATGTTTTTTCAGGATGCAACAGGTAAACGCAAACTATGTACTGTTTTAAAGTCAACTGCGACAGTAACTAAACAGTTCCTCTTTTGGTGATTACCATCACAACGGACCAGACTCATGGGTTTCAATTCTGCTCAGGCTCCCAAAGAAAACCACCTTATACCGAACTCATTAACCCCAGTCTATGGAGTATGTTCCATTGTTTAGCTAAGGATTTCACACCACCCCCTCGAGCCACCATCAGTCACCATCCCAGCGATCATTTATGTATTTAGCCAATGACAGATTTTCGTTGTTCTTTCCCTTTGCCAGCCAGGGGATAACAAAAGACAGCTTTTACTCTGACTATGCAATTTCATAACAAAAAACCAAATACAAACCGTGTCCTAGAAACTTTGAGTTGCAGTTGGTTTTTTCTGTTACAAATACACAAAACTTCTTAAGACTGCGGTTTTCCTACTGGTCCTGTGGAGATCCCCAATTCTGCAACTTCTTAAACATGCATCACCAAGATCATTCCAGCTCTACTCAAAAGCTTTGAAGGCTGCCTGCCTTCATTAATTCACTCGTGTTTGCAGGGGCAAAGCAAAACCACCAAACACCCAAAATCAGTTCCATGGAGAGTAGAGCTCTCTGGTCACCGACCGCAATGACATCCTTTGGAATGGCGCCATCCAACAGGATAATATGAAAACAAGAAAAACCTCTGCACTTAAAAGTGTGCAAACAGCACATTACCTGTCACATAACTGATAAGAGACAGAAACATCTGGCCCACTGGCAAATGGGGAAATAATCGGCTCATTTCAAATTTATGACAGAGAGGTAACACTTACCGTGCAGCAGCCAAAGGGGTCAGAAAGAAAAAAGCACAGAAGAGCAGGTTCCGTACAGCCTGCTCCTTATCCGGGACGGCAAAACAGAAGTGCAGGCCTTCTTGTCCTACTATGCTTTGTTCTTCTCTTTTACTACCTACTTGTCTTTCTCCTGAAGCTGTTCTCTTTATCCCGCGTACAGTCAGAGGCACTAATACCCACCCTCCCCGGAAAGCGGCTCTTGCTGTAAACCTCGCAGCTCTGGCAGGCAGTGCTGCCAGCATCACTCTGCAAAGGCAGGCAAAGGTCAAATCTTACGACTTCATCTCCATCCACGCACTTGCTCTGAGTCTCAGCGCAACGCTGGCGGTGTATCCTATCAGCGCCCTGTACTTTTGCAGTAAGAAAAACAGAGCCATTAAACCCCTAACTGTCCAAAATAGTCTGATCCCTGTTTTACCTGGTTGAGCCAGTCCCTAGTGCCACAACAGCGCTGCTAATCGATGCTAGTCAGCCTGGCCTGTCCCTCCTTTTGCTGTGCACTCAGAGAACAAAATCCTCATAAACCAAAGCACGCTCGATGCTGTAGAAAGTATATAGCTGCTCCTTCCTCCGGGGTTATTAAAAAAATACACACACACATACAAATAAGTTTAAGACCAAGAAAGAATATAGATAATATTCATAATCAGCAACTTTCAGAATGATTGCTCTGTTCTGGTTTTGAAGAGGTTTTTTAAGGGGGGGTCGAGAGCTGGTGAGAGGGAACACAGTCTGCTTTTCAGTGAAGGTTTTTTTGGGAAGCAAAATGCTTGCCTGAAAATTAAGCAAATAATATTTATAAAAAGGTCAAAGACAAAAGTTTTAAGCCAGCACCATTTTGAACCTATTAAATTTCCATCTATTAATAAAAACAGTGCTGACAATTGGTTGCTACTATACCAAGGACAAAGAGTACCTACTGAAAACACACAAGACAAAAGCTTCACAAAAGATCCAAAAACCTGAGGCAAGTTCCCACAGTGCTTGTAGGTTCATGACAGCTTTAAACCACGCAAGTCTAGACTGCTACCACGAGGACAGTTGTGCCCCATGTCCCATCAAAGTGCCCGTTGCTGCCGTTCCCCTTGCACCAGCCTCAGTTCTGGTCAGGCTGCATGGACAGCTGAATGCTGCTCTTTTTTGTGAAGACAGATTTACTGCTATAGCTGGGTTGGTTTCTTATGACTCAAAGACTGCACACTAGTGCCAGGGTGAAGGAGGAGGACTGCATGCGTGCACGACACAGATCAGCCCATTCTTCTTGATTGCAGCCACCCCTTACAATTTAAAATACCTAAAGCAATCATGCAACTTCAGCCAGACTGGGTTTAGACACAGCATTGTCCTAAAAACAGACGCATAATTTTCAGTTCTGTTCCAAGCTTTGTTATGACCTCCTGTCTGGTTCTGGTTAGTAAATATGTCTCAGCTGAATGCTCCGTAAATTTTAAGTACCAACTACCACACTTTGGGGATCATGCAGTCCCTTTTCTTTGGGTATGAAGAACCCTGAAAGGGCAAAGTATCTTCATGGACTTTTAGCAGCGTAGCAGAAGTTAAAAGGTACCGTCACCTAGTAACTCCATAGTTCAAACGGGAAAGTTGCTACCACAACTCACGTCCACCCCACATCCTCCCAAGTATTAGTCAGCCCAACAGATCAGACTCCCTTGGATGCAGACTACTTTGAGACTTTGCGCTTTCAACATCTCCTCCCCTGTACTGCTGTGTTCACGTTACAGCCCTCCACGTAACTGAAAAGGCCACTGTTCTTGCCTCAGAGAGACATTTCGTTATGTTTTATTGTTGCTAATTAACAAAAGGAAGGACTCCGAGGGAGCAGTAAAACACGAAAGGTTGGCTTTTCATAATGTTTTTACTTCAACTTGCTACATCCTCCTAAATTCTTCAGTTGACCTGTCAGGGCACTGAACAAAGCATACAATAGCAAGGACGTTCAAAAGAATACTTGGTGGAATAAGAACCCACAGAAACCCCCCAGGACACTGTTTCCCGGAACATTTGGTCTTCGATTCAGGCTTTTGGATACACATCAAGATCTATTTGAACCTCCTGTGCAAAAAGGGAGCAATTTCAGAGGAAAATGCACTAAGCTCTTCTTCATTATGCAAAACAAAGCGCAATAGTTGCTATACTAGCCAAAAGTAACCGGTAACCAAGAATTAAAGGAAACAACCCCTGTTGTCCGTTTCTCACTCTTCACAGCCCCTCCATCTGTCCTGCCTTCGGAGCTCACCAGTATATGAGAATTGTAGATACAGGCTTAGTTACTTGCACCTGCAGTGAGCAGTGTTATGACACACACATTCCTTTTGTATTTCAGTCTTCTCATGGACAGAGATTTGTACTTTTCAAAGTGAACAAGACCAAGACCGAACACGATGAACAATGTCAGCTAATGCACAAATACTGCAGGCTCTGAAGATCACAGTGTATTAAGGTCCAGGCCAAAGCTTCTGCTGGATAGAGTCCAGCCTTACATCTACAGCATAACTGATTAACTGGGAAAGGACAAAGCAAGGAAGAGAAAGGGAACAGAACTGTGCTTAGCTCAGTATTTGGCCTGAATCTCTCAAAATGCTTTGTAAGGAAAGATCCACACTAACACTCCTCTGCTAAGGAAAATCTGACGCATGGATTCAGCAAACGGGCAGCAGTCAGAGGCGTGCTGGTCACTCAGCTCCCACACATCCCGCATCCCCTCAGGACTGTTTCGTTGTTGAAATGCATAGCCTTTAGCAGAGTGGCAGCTCCTCAATGAAACCACAAATTTAAAAAAATAGAGGAGCACTAAAGCACACAATAGCGAACTATTTCATGCTAACATACTAGACTGGTTTTGTTCTGCAGGCATCTAGGCCCTATATTTATCCATCTCTCACACCCAGGAGAATAAAGCCTGAAATGGGGCATCTTGTCGATGTGAGGTGTAAGGCACCGGAGAAACAGGCCCTCCGTCACTGCCAGCTGTCTCAGCTGTTCTGCACCGCTTTGTGCACAGACAACAGCCCACCTCTGCCTCCCTCCTCAACCTCCCTCCCACTGCTGGTATCGTGTGCATTATTTTTTAATACCTGAGACTATAAATGAGGTATAACTGGTAAGTGACATAAGGAAACAGGAAACACATCCACAGTATTACAGTGCTCAAAGAATGTGTTCAAAATGCATAAACAAACCGTCTCAGACAAACAGCAGCCAGACGGATTCTTGCATGCCTTTTCAGAAACATACTTGAGATTAAAATGAGTAACATTAGCACGGCTACGCTGCCAGAACAGCGTCTGGACTACACATCACACCAAGAACAGGACATCAAAGGAGAGGGCTCCAGGTGCACGCTGAGCTCAGCACTGGGAGTCCAAAACTCTCGGATCGTTGCACAGCCTTTTGCACAGAGGGAACCACTGCCTTACAAGGAGGAGGATCTGAGTCCAAACTGGAGGTGATCAGAGAGGAATGATTTGTCAAACTAGCTTAAAAGTCCAGGAGAAGGGAGTCCTAAAGTAATCCATGCATTTGCTCTTGATCAGTCAACAGAGACCAGCTTCCACCGTTACAGAAAACTGGCACATAACCACGGTCTGTTTGCTCTTGGCCAGGCTTGGTCTCCATGGCTAAATAACTTATTTTCAGGACACGGGAAAAATTCAGTCAGCACAGGGAGAATCAGAGAAGAGGTTCACAGCCCTCAACTACTGGTTTAGGCTGAGAGGTGAAGCCAGAAAAAAGGAGAGAGCAGTGGCCAAGTAGCACACTCATAAAGCTATTTATATTGTGCCAGAACTGCAGAAAGGTGGATTTAAGAAACTTTGGAGTTACTTTCCAGGCTGAAATTGGGGTAGTGGCATTTGGGTTTGTGAAAGATTGCAAGATTCACAGTTCCCACCTTTAAACATCGAAATGGAGACACAGAGAAAGAGAGCCAGGGAGAAAGACTGCAGCACAGTTAAAAACAGAAGTAGTCTTTTATCTTGTATTACCAGAGTAATTAAAGAGCGAGGAAAGCATAAGCAAAGCCAGCCCAAGCCCAAAGAGTTCAGAGAGATGGGGAAAGCTAGGCCAAATAGAATTACTGAACGATGATGGGATATTTCCTTTATTGGTAATTAAAATGCAGCCAATCACAGAATCAGCTGCATTCATGTTTATTCCTCTAGATGCCCCACACTGATACAAATGAAATAATCTTTGAAACCAAGGTAGGAAGAGCTGTGTTCTGTTTTCAGCTCTGCCATAAGATGGCAGAGCAACATCATGTCTGTCTTGGAGGTAGCTGATCTCCACCTGATAGTTTGATATTGCTGGGTATAATAAACGTGCAGCCGTGTAAGCAGCTGTAGAAACAAAATTCCCCTCTGTACTGCAAGACAAACCTCATTCACATGCAGTCCTATCAGGAAATTTAGTTCATAATCCTCTTAACAGACTTTGCAGAAATAAATTTTAAAACTGTGTTCATCACTGCCAAGAAGGCCCTGTGAAAACCAAGAAATCTGCGATGTTACCTACCCATAACAAGGAGCCACCTTTCAAATAACAGTGACACACAGCCGGTACAGATCTTGCTACATGCTTTTTGTATGGCTTTTCCACCTCGTTCTCAACATCGAGCTTACAAGGGACAGTAATTTGCAAACCCTTTCTGCCCCATAGCAAACCTACGCAGGATTCATCCTAGCACGGGTATACGCGCCGATACAAAATCATCTGGGTTTATGCTTCACCTATCTTAGAGTTCTCGTGTTGAATTAATATGCCTGTCTTCTCTCTTCCATAGCCAGCCTCTGCCTGCCAGCAGCAAAGCAAGGAGCTTCGAATTCAAGCAGCCTGAATCAGTGCAACCGCCCACAATATCTTCAGCCATACAGGACTCACTGCTTAGGTATTGCCAGCCAGCAATGACGCTACCAGTTCTCTTTAGGCAGAGAGGCAACGTGGTGGTGTGCTGCAGTAAATACCACACAGCAGGATGAAAGAGGGGAAGCAGAAAACTTTTCTATTGAAATTCTGGGGATTTCCCATGTCTGCAATGGTAGAGGTAGCTCTAGATACTTAGTGGGAAACGAGAAGACTTCCTTACAAAATATTCAGTACTTTGGGTGCAGAACACAACCAGTGTTTTGCAAAAATAATTGTGGCAAGGGGAAGAGGCAAAAAGAGCCAAAGCAAAAAAGCTAAACAACAGCGTCTTAATAGCTTTAGAAATTGAATCTAAAGGAGTTCCAGGGCTGATGTGAAACTTCAGTAGGTAGAAAACTGAACTATGCCACTGGTCAATTTGCAGCAATTAAGTAAAAAACTGGAGGCCTTTAATGAACATCAACGAATACTACAGAAACCACATGATGCTCAAAGATGGGAAGTGACTTTTGACCTTTCATCAGCAGATACGTGATATTTCACACAACCTGCGTTAGTTGAAGATGCTAAATTCTTTCCACTCAGAACAACCGCAACACAGGCGACCTAAGCTAAGCAGACAAGCTTTCGTAGCAGTCCTCTTCCTTCAAGAGAGTTATTTCTAACATAGCGGTACGTGGCACTAGCAGACTGGACAGTGCCTCTATTCATGGCTCACAGACATGTATATTCAACCAATACAGACACAGTGTTAAATTAAAATGAACAAACTTTATTCTTGATGTAAACAGGAGAGAAAACTAAACCACCTACTGATTCTGTACACGCTTGACTTAAGACTTCATTGCCACGGGGGTCGGACACATAGCTGTGAGAGGACTGTGCTGATCGTGCAAGATGCCCAGCCAGTTCTGAAAAAAAAAAACCAAACCCAAAAAACAAAAACCAGCCCAAACTAGACAGTAAATACCAACTCCCTACAGAAAAACAGCTGAAACGCACTGAATAGCAGCGTTTCTTTCAACTTTGTGCACAATGCAACCCTTTTTTTGTAGGAAAGTGCCACGTCAAGCCCTCAGAACACTGCATTTCACAAATACTGCAGAATACTGCAGTTTTGTGCCACGCTGTGCTAGTGTGTATCACATCAGTACACATCACTTGCTGCACTGCTCCCTGCCCTAATGCAATACACAGGAAGTTGCACCAATAATTCATGATTTAGGAAGTCTCTACCTTCTCTCGAGTAAAGGTCAGAGGTAAACTGTAGTTCTCAACTATCTTTTCATGAAAAAAAAAGCTCAAATGTACAAAGCTTGAGTGGTCCATGTGTATATGGAAGGAAACAGGGTACGATAGATAAATCTGCAACCCCAACAATTCCAAGTACAGCAAGCTGCAGTGAGGCACATCTTAACTTCTAGTGCAACCTTAAGAAAACCAACCTTCCAGAGACTGAAATCCTGCGTGGTGGTGAGAACAGGAGATACACAGGGCTGTGGACTAGCAATGGCAGCACTGCCACTGACATTCAAGAAGGCCTCACCAACAGGCAACTCCTTCGTTTAGCAGCTTCTGCACCTTTTGCACCCTTTCCCACACCAAGAGGAGCAGGGCCATTTTCTCTCTGCACTGTATTTCTGGCTGCAACGTCAGAGGTCCCCCGTGGGCCTCGCACAGTCTTTGCAACCCTGAACTGCTCCCAGGTCGCAGGAAAGCGACCCAGAAGATTCCTGCAGCTCTCAGCTTGTAGGTATGATTCCAGATTTAGGACTATGAAGAGTTAATAATTCAAGTAGTCTCCAAAACTGTAACTGTTACAGGTAGGAAAGAATCACGGGAAAAAACTAGTGATTACTTACTAGGTGTGTTCAGAGTGAGTCTTTTTTCACTCACCAGATAAATCAGACAATTTAACACTGCGGTGCCCCAAAGCCTACTGTGTGGACCAGGATTTGACACTGAGCACCAGAAGCTTCTGGTTACAGTTTGATTCTCTGTGCTTTCACAGCCTTTATCACTTCTGAGCTGCGTTTAGCCAAGGTTCTGCTACTTCCTGGATTCCATTAAAAATAAAGTTGGCAAACACGAAGCAACTGTCTAGACTTCATAAATGCGGAAAAACCTTGACAACAGAATTTGGGTACACGTTGGCTTAAAACCTGAGGGGGTTTTTTCAGTTGTACTCATTCATTCTTCACTCTGTGATATCTGGTGTTCTGTATAAAAAAATCTATTAAGTGATACAATTAAACGAACAAAACCAGAATTTCACCTCTCAGTTGTATCCCAACACTGCATGAGTGGCCACTGCAAAGGTCGGAATAGCAGAATGGCTAACTTAACTTAAAAACAGAGAGAAGGAAAACCCCCCAAACGGGTTCAGAATCTCTGAAATGCCACTCTTCTGCCACATGTTTTACACGTTTTGGACCATTTCGACCCAGAAACTTCAGTACCTAAAACTCCCCAAATTCAGCTGGGGCTAATAATCTTGACTTCTTGACAGAACACTTAAGACCAGAAGAGGCTCCGCTCTGTCACAGCTAGAATGCTATTGGCACCCAAACTTCCCGGCAAGCACTGCAGCCTTCACCGGTGTAAAGCTCTACTATAGAGAGCTTATACCTCTTAAAGTGAAAAATGCTTTTCGAACTCGTTTGTTAGGTGTCAAATCATCTGCTGCAGTGTAGCTTTAATTGGTGTAAGGCCCAGTGTAGCATGTGAGCTGGGTTGTTTGCCTGATTAGACAATCTTTCCTCTCAGGAAAATTCTCCTTAATCAGAACAATGCTCTTCCCCCACACGTGTATGTGCACACAAGAACCCTTGGAAGGAGTTGGTTTTGCCACGCAAAGCATCCTTGATGCAGCATCGGTTTCACACCACTCCCCCCCAAAGGCTCGAGTCTCTGCCTACCGACGAGTGGCCGCAGAACCAGGCCTGGGCTGTTCGCCCAGTCCCACCCTGAGGGGCTGCAGGCTGCAGACCCAGTTTACCACGGAAACACTGCCAGGGGCTCTGAGCCGCGCTGCAGCACTGTGAGCAGCTTGGAGCTGGTCATCGGAATTTCCTCCATTTTCCATCTCTGCAGGCAGAGCATTCCTGGCCCGTTGCCACGTAACAAGAGGGATAAAGGTGTGCGCAACAGAAGGAGTCAGACCACAGGCCCCCGGAGCATGCAGTAACTGCCATCCACACGCACTCTATTTAATAATCACTGCTTACCTAACAGCCTGCCTGCACCCGTCCACCGCACGAGCCCCGCTTTACAACCTCCTCTTTTGGCTTGCTCTCCCTATTGAAAGGAGTTGTCAGTCCACACACTCTCTGGAGCATCTGCAATAGTGTTAGGAACGGTGTATCAGCACCTTCACTCAACCACCGCTTAGCTGTGCAGTCCAGTTTGCTCTAAAAATTAACTCTAGAACACAGCTCCTACAGAGCTGTAGAAAAATTAAAGTGATTTCTTCCCCCTCCAACGTGTACAGTTACAAGCTTCCAGGTTGCTTTCACTAGCCGGCAGTACCAAAGTGCCTTTCAAGGAATGCAGCTGAACTTGCTCCTCTTCTTTCACCCTTCCATTTACCGCTACCTGCTGAAGCATGTGCAGAGTATTTAAGACTGACCTCTCTGCAAGTTTGTTTATCAACCAAACTTCCACACTCAACAGTAAACAAACTAGAGCCTACACATCTTTATGCAGTCATAAAAATAGTTCTGACATAAGTATCATTTTTCAGTCTCTTTATGAATCCTTTCTATTAAAAACTCAATTGTTCCGGAGCAGGACGTAATCAACAATACATTCACGAGCTTCTCTATGTGTGGTAACTAACAACTTAAAAATAGAACTGTAAGGCTGTAATCTGCATACTGCAGTTCACATACCTGTAACGACGGAGATGATGAGACTCGCAGTCCTGCAACGCAGTGAAAATCCTCTCGTACACCACGTACAGAGACTGCCATCGAAAAGCCACTCGCACATCTGTGCACCTGTATGTGTGCATACACCCACGTCCTTGCAGAGCTTACACAAAAAACACGCAGATCGTAATTCTGAGAGGATGACTTTATTTGGAAATGCTTAAGCTGGGGCTAGCATTTTAATCTTTCATTGTTAATCACCCTAAAGAAAAGGGCAACAGCAGAAATATTTCGAGGGCATTGACTCACTCATCACCCACCTTCCATTTTAACTCATTTTCCACTTCTCTGTCAGACAGATGCAAATACCACCACAAGACAGGCAAGTTGTATTTAATCCAGCTGTATAACACTTGACACTGTTTTTACCGCTTTCCCATCTTTTTCATGCACAGGTCCTTCGTGCTTTCAAAAGGCACAAAGGCCACGGCATCAGCACAGCAAAAGGACTTTAGAAGGTACTAGACTAAGGCAGTTTTGAAAATTGTAACAGTTGTTTCCTCACAGCAAGCAGGAGCCACAGATAGAAGGGCAGATCAGAAGTCACGAACAAAACCATATTTTCGCATTTAGAGAGATTGAGACATGTACATATTAAACACTTTGTAAAACAACCTGAAAAATTCCCAATTTTTGCAAATTGCTATGTATGTTCATAATGTGATTAATGCAACTGTAATACTTCAAAGAAACATGAGGACTCATATCTGCTGTGGATATATCTGTTCTCAACAGAATTCTATCCAAAAAAGACTATTTCCAGGGAATCTAAAACCAGCAATAAAACCGAAGGCTGGACAAGAGAAGCCATGTCCACTGCATACATAGTTTGAGAAGTTGTATAAACTCCAACTAAAAATAGACAGCATAGTATTACAGAGAGCTGGGAAAAAGAAAAATAAAAACACCTTCACACACTTTGCATTTAAAAAAAAAAAAAAATCACTTTTTTACAAGTTGGAGTGCTGACTACGTGCACATGAAATCACACCCATGTTTTCCTAAGTGAGCTATGCCTAGGAGTTTCCACCAGCCTCCCCAGCTACCTAGGCTAAGGACACTGCAGTCCTGCGAAGCCACGCAGCACCGCACAAAGGCAGCTACCTGTCATGTCATTAGCAGGACATCTCAGAAGTTCTACAAACCCCAGAAGTGGTGAAGCAGTTGAATGCCCGCTAACACGCTCTATATGCACCAACTGAAAAAAAAAGAAAAATTGCAGAAGAACTAGGGCTGCAAAAGGCCTGCAGTTGAGGACAAACACTTTAATCACAGGCAGTGAGGCAGGGGAAGCAAACAGTCCCTCTGGAAGCAAGTGTTTACAAGGCAGCTCGGCAGGGCACACAGATGATGCAGAAAAGATGAACAAGTAGAGCAGCAAGTTCACCGTGGGTCAGTTCAAACAAACTGCTGTTCAGAGGAACCTCTGAGAGGCTTTTCTGTTCTCTCCTTGCAAAAGCTGCTCATTTGTACTTTTCTCTTGCCTGAAGCCTGTGTCCATCTCCACCCGCGACCAGCTTCCTAAGGAATCCTACGAAACTACTGATGAGGAAGAGAAGCAGCAAAAGCTTCCAGAAGAGCAAGTGGGAAGATGCAGCAGCGATGAACCATGAAAATACCACAAAAGGAACTGGAGATGCGCTGAGCAGGAAGACTAACTGCAGGTGCCCTCAGTTTAAAGCCCCCTCCTTCAGCATCACTTGAGGCCCAAGTGAGCACATTCTCCTACTCCAAGGCCCAAGTAGCTGATGGGCAACACCCGTGTCTGCAGCACCACCTGCTATTAACTCCCTGGGTAAACCTTGCCACTGGGTTTCTAAGGTGATCTTAAAGCAGGAGCCACCCAGTGCTTCGAAGGTGGGAAGAGGAATTAAGAGAAAGATGAGCTGTAAGCAATTTTCATGCTTTAAAGATTATAGTCATTCATCAAGACTCAAGTCATCATCTTTACTTATCATAATAGCTTTCTGACAGAAAATGTGAAAATATTCTGACATGGTGACACCACCGCCTCAGGATTTAGAAAGGGTATTGCTTTAAGCACACAGGTGACACAGGCAGTCCATGTAGCATGGTTTTTCTGGGGTTAAGTTCCTGAAGAGCTGGCCCTTTCAGGCAAGCTACCTTACCACGCCCCACACAGCCACCTTACCCTAAAAGATCCCTGACATAAAAAGGTTAGTAACTAAACCTGCACGCCAAGCAGCTGTAAAGCTGCCATGAGTGAAGGGAGCATCTGGTTCCAGATTCCTCATTCAGCTTCTATGCCAGCTACGCTGATCGCTGCTGGCACCCAGGATAACAGCTCCTGACATTTCAACAAAAGACAAACGAGAAGCAAAAACACCACGGGTTTCCAACAGAATGACTAAAATGGCAAGACTGCATTTAATTCTAAAACAAAGACAGAAAGAAGTGCTGAGAAGAACCGGCTGATTTTTTTTGCTCTTGGTTTCTGGTCTTATTTTTTGCTTACGAAAGTTACGGTAGGCTATTTGATAGGCGTTAGCACAACCTTCACAGAGAAAAGCACCAACTGCTTCTATAGTCTGTGGCTCTGAGTTTTCCCGCTACTTTTCTTGCTGTCAGTTCTGATGAAAAACATTTTAGCTCACTAATTCAGACACAACTAGTATTCCTACCAGTGGTTTAACTCATACCAGTACTTCTTTCTCTACAGTAATAGTGGAGATTGATTTAACAGTGACATCATGTAACACTTAAAAAAATGTACTCTCTCTCCCTCTAACCAGAAAGGATGGCAACAAGAAAAGCCTTCACAGTATACCGCTGGGGTGTAAGTCCCTAAAATAGCCTCCAGCCACCCAGAGTTCTGCCGAAATTGCAGTCCTGTTTCATGCTCTTGGAACTCACAGATAGGTGCTAAGCACCTATTGGCTCCGAAATGCAGAAACCGCGCAGACGTAGCTCACTCATCCAGAAGGCGACTTACTGGGCAAAGTGCAGCACGCTCCTGTTAAAAATGGATAGGCTTGGTTTTAAATTAGAGTCACAGAGCAGAAGTTACCTTGCATGTTTTTCTCTCCAAATCAAACATTTAAGAGAAAAAGCACAGGTGTCACTGACAAGGGAAGATTAGTTGTGGCTTAAAACCACACACACAGATTGAAAAGGGGTGAGACAGGGTCTGCCAAGTGACCTTTTAAGTGCATCATTTAGACCGGTATGTGCTGTCAGGGGAGAATTAGAAGCCTTTCACTTGCTTCCAAGAATTAGAATTTAACATTCTTAAAAAAACAAAGTGGCCATTCACTGATGTTCACTGCCTGGCATTACCACGGTGTGCACAACCAAAAGCGTGCAGCCTTTCTGTCTCAAGAGGTCTAGCACTACAACTCCAGTCCCCTGAGTGGGTGGCAAGAGCAGAGGAGCCAATGGTAGCACCTGGGTAGGGGAGGAAAACAAAGGAACCAACAGTTTAAGTGTTTGCTCGGTGCAAACTAACGTGCCATAAACCACTCCAAATGTACCAGTTCTTACTTAAGCACAGGTAAATCCAGAGCTCTGGACTTCCTTTTCAAAAAGCCCCTTCAGCAAGGGGAGATTAAACCTAAGACCCAAACATGGAAGCAGCCCACTGGATTGTCACTCCTGCAACGTGATACAGAGGAAAAAGGGGCTTACACTGAGTACTACATTAGACTGTGCTAAGTAGCTGATTATAGACAAGTCTCTGCCAGCAAACAAAGAGAATGCCAGGGAAATCAGTTTACCCGTCCTCCACTGGGGCACCTGGAAGAGAGCTCTTTCACTTGCAGGCCTGGGCAAGTTTGCGTAACAGTCCCAAGAGCACACGTTGTGAATTCACTGTTACTCAGCGAAAGCTCAACAGCTTCAGGAGATTGCGCTGCTCTGGTCCAAAGTAGACGTGAATCCTTAACCTAGTTACCAGGCAGAAGGTTCTGAGAATGGTAAGATGGATTTGAAAGACAGAGACAAACAAAACCAGCTAGTCTGTCTCAAAGTAAATGTAACTTCAGACAGTTGAAGAATTATACTTAACTACTAGCTTTAGTACAACTTAATCAAATATCAAAGTCCTTGAAGGCAGGTGAAGCAAGAAACAGTGCAGCACAGCAAACGGATCAGGAAGCTCCCATTCTTCCCACTGAGGACTGACTTAGCTATCAGTTCCTCTTGTTCTCGCCTATGCAATTTGTCCAAAATTAGTGACACGCAAGAATTTTTTAAAGCCTATTTGAACAGACTGGGAGCGTGTTCATGAGAGGAATGAACGTCTATTTGTGGGACACACAGTTGCGCTTTACACCATGGAAAAAACATGCAAGATTTCTGTGCAAAATACAAGATAGAAAACTTTATCTTCTACAGACTTTCATACGCTGTCAGCAATATTCCGAACGTGTCTTTAGTTGCTGTCCCCCTCCAAACTGAATCCGAATCTTTAAGTAGAATAATGACTCCCAGAACTCCTGCCTAAGTGAGAAGTGCTGGATGAGAGACTTGCCCACCTAACTGTGAGTTAACTTCTCTGATTTATGTTTGGACCACAAGCTTTATGTACGACGCAGACCAGGAGCCGCTTAGCACAATCCAGTGTCCATACAGCCTCAGTTCCACATCAATACTAACAGAAGAACAAATACTAACAATATTCAGCCTGCTCCCATAGTTTAACCATTTCTAGTCATTTTCCACAGTTCTTTCTCTCCCCACCACAATACGACTGCTTTTGACGTGTCCCTGCTTATTTTAAGCATCTGCCTTATGATTCTGAATCATAGTGAGAAAACTCGGTAATAGAGGAAATCAAGCCTCCTAACTTTAGATTCTTGAATTCCATCCAAGTTAGGTGCCTTAAACAGTAACTATTTGCGTCCCTAGACATCCAGTTCTGGAATAATTTCATCAGGAATGAAGGAAAGGATGAACTACGAGGATAAATAAGGATAAAAACTACATAATGCCGTCTTGAATCTGGATGGCATGATACATGAAAGTTCACAGTGGCTAAGTACTGACTCTATGCATGATTTAGACTGGTATGTGCTGTCAGGGGAGAATTAGAAGCCTTTCACTGTAAATCAGATATTTGTTGATGAAAACACCACCACAACTACCTTCTGCCGCTCCTGGTGGTAGGCTGGATTGCTGCTCCTTCAGCCCAGATAGGGCACACACAGAGGATGCAGCGGAAACTCCTACCACAGGAGGCAATTTCAGATTTAATGTGCACTCTACATCCCAGAAAACTGAAATCAAGTGATAGTTTTAATTCTTTCACTTCAAAGAATCTTGTGGTAAGTTTTTTCACATATTAATGAAGAAGCAGAAGCCTTGCTTCTGCATGTCAGGATATTAATTTTTCAGAAGTGATAGTGGAGACAGAATTACCATCCTGAAAGGTGTAACAATTCAATTAGAATAAATTAAAGGCTTCTGGTAATAATCACTATACTTACATTTAATGGATACAACTGAATCGAGAGTAAAAAAAAGTCTATTCACCCTACCTAGAGCCCATGGCTCTAAGCATCCCATTTTTATTCTGTGCATTAATGTGCTGGAACTTTTGCTTTCACCAATTCGTCACCATTTCTCCTGCTTCTCATAAGAAAAAAAGCTGCTCAAATCTGTCATTGTTCCTCATTCCAGAAAAGACAGTTGCATAATTACTAATTATCTATCAGTGAGTCATATTTGCTGCAGAGCAGGGAAAGCCAAAGTGAATGTCAACTCTGCACTAAAGGAAAGTACTGAAATAACATGAAGCAGGAAAGCATTTATAAATATCTTGGAAGTGGACACAGGGTTAAATTTAGTTTGAGATGGCAGGGAAGCTGCTCACAGTTTGGTTACGTAACCTTTAACTTGCAGTCATCTGCAGAGAAAGGAGGACAGAGCTGCCTGATGAAGCTCGGAATGCGACTCCAGAAGAGAACAAGAAAACCTAGAATTTAAAGTGGTGAGACCTGTCAACCTCCACTTCTAAATTTATGATGGTACAGCACCTATTAAAAATAAGAGCAGACAACTCAGCTCCACTGGAGCTACTTTACAGTTTCTAGAGATTTCCTCTAACTCACAGGGAATGTCACTAGGCAAGACGAAATAAATTGCACATACTTCAGCACAAAAAGATTGACAAACAGCAAGAATACACTTTAACGCAGATCACTTACATTTCTACCAAGCAGCCATTCTTTGGTGACTTTTCTTCATTCCTGTTTTTAAGTCTGCTCAGCAGATTGTGAAATATGTGAAAAAACAAGCTCTGTACAGGATACTTCTCAAATCCAAGTTACCTCTGTAGACCTGTTCTTTGTATTTGAACGACGCATGATGTAATTCAGTTCTATGTAATACTGTAATATCAACCTTTTTTTATTCCTTGCTTCCAATTTTGAATCAAAAAAGGAGATTCAAACAAAAACATCTATATTTGGTAGTTTATGTCTTAAAGTTAAGAAAAAGCAAGGTTATGCTTTAAAGCTGGTTGACCCCAAACCACAGCTTGTAGTTGATGCATGATCTCTAGAACTACACTCTTGATAAAGGGAAGAATCCATGAAATCTGAGGATTCCAGGGAATAAAGGTTAAAAAACCCAGAAAAACTCAAGGCATTGTGATGATGCACTACCTTAATGCTACCTTTTCCTCCCTCACCGCAAAACGTAGACGCTACAAATAGCTGTACTTGCTTGAAATGTTAACCCAAAAGCTACTGCAAAACCACAACACCCTTTTAAAACATTTGAAAATGCACCCATCTATTTAAGCAAGTTTGAAACCAGTACTACAAATCAACAGGCAGTGACAGCAAGGACGAAGCTAGCCAACCTACAAGGAAGTCTCCACGACGAAGCACACCTCTCCATGCGTGCTGGTATCGCCCCAGGAGAGTTTAGATTGTGGGTGTTTTGTTTGTTGGTTTTTTGTTTAGTGATTGTGAAGGTTTTTCTTTTGTTTTCTAAAATGCAGTACTGGTCATTAGCTTAATTTTTCAAAGTCTCTCACAAAGGAAGAGTATGTTAGCGTATATTAAGATGCCATTTATTCTATCCAGTTATTTTCCAAAAATTAGACTAAAATCATGCAAAAATACAACAAACACTGTAACAACACTTTCAAGGGATTAATTTATTTTTGGTTTACAAACAAAGGCACCCAATATTTCTGTTTGTGTCTTATAAAAGCTCACAGATTTAGCATTTGTTTCCAAACATCTGTTCCTACAGCAGAGAAAAACATTACAGGAAAAAACATTACAGGAAAATGTATTCTTTTTCCTGGTCCCAAATTTAAATACAGTAACTGATAAGTGATCGTGTTGTTTCAGACCACTCTTCCTATTTAACCAACCGGAATGCCCCCTGTAACTTGCTAGTCAGTACAGTGAGTCTAGCTTACTGTACTAAAATATAGTTCAGGCATAATTTTGATCAACGTCTGTTATGTGCAAACACTGGTATGAAGAACTGCAATAGAACAGGGTTCTGATACAGAAGAAAACCCAGTAGTTTCAGACAGAATTTCACAGACTGACCACAGGAAGTGACAAAACTAATGTAATACATGTGACACTGAATCTACTGTCAGTTAAATAGGATGACCGATGAATTTGTGTAGGATAGCGATAGTGCACAGAACCATGGTCTCCAAGGAGGAAAAAAATTTGGGTTTCTAAATTGGCAAATTTTTGTTTAGAATAGAGATGAAATACCCATGTGTTTAAAGTAATCCTTTTCTTCATCATTTATTCAAAAGAATAGATTTCCAAGCAGTGTTTTGGACCAGAAATAATCAGTTCATTGCTTCACAGCGCTCATATTAACAAACCAACATCAAAAGTATCATGTGTAACAGTTATAAACAACCAAAATTGTAAGTGAATTGCTTCACAGAATCATTTTCAGAATATGATGCATTTACCTTTTGCAAACTTCAGTCACATGCCAACAGGGGACAAGGGGTGTCACTGGACAGTAGGCACCTCTGAAAAAGGTCTACAATGCAGGAATG
>NW_010388336.1:29285-38064 GCF_000710305.1 Buceros rhinoceros silvestris | reverse complement strand
GGAATGCGTAAGCATACTTTCAGGTCTAGTAAGATACTTGGGGAGGCAACTAAAAGTGTAATATGCCTAATGTATTGGTTAAAGTATAACATTTTCAATCATATTAATTTATTTTCTGCCACGATCAGAGGTCTCTCACACAAGGTGTGGTCCTAGACCATTTAGGCTTTTCATCACCAGCTTCATATATACACAGGTAAATTTAAAAAGGAATTACATCTTAACTACTTACTACAGAATATTAGCTTCAACAAGGAAGCCATTATCTTTTCAAAATGAGACATACACCTGCATGAAAGGTGTTCTCTTCAAAGTAAAAGTTTTCACAAGAACAGCAAAATAAGTTCTTTACATACTTAATTCAAATAGGACAAAAAAAAACCTACCAAGGCCAAGTATAATGTAACTCTTGTGTAATTAAGTCATTATGTGCCTTTCCAAGCGGATTCAAGAACATATTCATCAGTATAAATTGGTTTTAATAAACAAGCACTGGGCAAGGGTGCTGGTCAGCGCATCACTTAGAGGAACATTACAGCGTTCTCAGAATTCTGTGCAACCAAAATTTGAAAGGATCTTCATGTATTGCCTTAAACTAGGATTCAATCTCTTCTTACAACTTGCTATTTTTACAAATGTTTTCCCTACTGAAAAAACGTAACATGCATAAAAAACCCCATACTCCTTCAGATTTAAACCTAATAATTTAAGATAAATGGATGAATCATTAACTTACTTCCATTTTGAAGCAAGGTGCGTCTTGCTCTGCTTGCCAGTGAATGAGAGGTTTTACTGGGGCAGGGATGAGAAAGTGTGCTTATGCATTGGTGTTGTCCATGCATCAGATTTCATAGCTCAAGCGATTAAAAAAATTAATTCATGAAGTATTTGCTAACATTACTTAGAATTTAAAAACAGGTATCTCTCTTCATGAAAGTCTATAGTTTGTCCAACTACTATTACCAATAATATAAGCAGCAACTAAGCATAATAAATTTTTTTCAAATACATTTATCTTTTGAAGTCAGAAATGTAACAATCAAGTGCTGGCTCTGTATTCCCAAAGGAAATCATCAAAAAAAACCCAGAGGACAGTCAATGATTTTATTTTTGCCACCGTCAGGGTTACATTTCCTTTCACCTATTCAATGACAGGGTCAATTCTGCTTTTGGAGAAGTAAATTGTTCATGCTGACATAAATGCAAGTTGGCTGCAGCCAGTTTTGAGCACAGAACTGAATCGCTAAGTGCATTCTGAAGACCAGATCAGACAAAAGGCCTTTCAGTAATTAAGGAAGGTTGGAGCTGGGTTTTCTTTTTCTTTTTTCTTTTAAAGCAAAGTAGGCACCATTGTTGCATCCCTACTTTGAGAAGGAAAAAAGTGGCAAAAAGGACAAATAACAAAAGCCTTCAATTTTTTTTTGTTTTCAGGAGATCCACCATCATTCATACACTTTTGCAACTTGCAAAACCCTTTGTAATTCAGAATTTCAAATAAATAGGTCTACAGCAACTAGCAGCTACTAAGTCTATATTAATCTTACTCAACATGGTGTAAAACTTAAAAGAAAAAAATCACATTAAGGCAGATTTCAATCAAACGTGTTCCAAATTGCACAGTTATGCTGGTCGGCAGTCTAAAATGTTTTCCCCAGGTCAAAGAATTAAAGTTATTTATATACTTGTCTAATGCCAATTCATCCTGGCACTTGACCATTTTATTTTCTCTGTTTTCAGGAAGATACACAACTAACGTTACACATACCATGCCACGTATTTTGCACTCCAATTTAAGATGAAATTATGCTTTTACAAAATGTGAGATGACTACATGTTACAGGCTTTGTGCAGTTAGACCACCATATGCATAGATGTCCTAATGCTAAATTCTCTTCTTCAGTATCTCATAGTACTGGAGGCTCTGAAGTAGGAGAGGAACTTGTAACACAGACTAACCACAAAGTACCAGATATTTCTCGCCATTTGTGATCTTGCAATAAAGATACGCCAGATCAGGATCACAAGAATTGTATTGAAGCCATAGCGTATGTTCCTTAACCTAAGAAAACACAAAAGAAATAATTAAAAGCCAAGGTATCAGGACTCAGAGAAAAAAAGAATGCTCTACTGTAGAATTTGATTTGTTCATTTATTCATTTCAAGATACACTATGAGTGGTATTAAGTGAATTACAGAAGTAAACTAGTAAGTAAAGAACCAGAGAAGGTTTTTTCCATAGTTCACTGCTAAAAAGAGAAACATATGAAAACCAAGGAACAGAGGCAGCCCTGTGGCTAACGATGCATACTTCTGCTTTATAGCTGCTTAGTAAAAACTTCATAAAGCCAAGGTCACACACACAATAACCTACCTTTAGAGGATTGCCAGCCACCCCAAAACCAAGGAAATTTAATTAACACTATGAACTCCCTTCCCTCCCCTCCACATACTTAAAACTTCCTAATTCTGCAGAAATAATTCCAATTGCTGTTGGCAAAGAAAAAAAAATTACAGGCTAAACAAACAATATCCAGAGGCAAGCTGACGTGTGAGTGGGAAGTGTAGGTTTATTTCAGTTCCCTGTTGGAAAAAAAAAAAAAAAAAAAAAAAACAAAAAAAAACCAAAAAACCAACACACAACCACCCATTACAGGGTTTTCTAGCCCCAGAGCCAAGAATCTTCACTGCTATTCTAAACTCATTCCTTCTTAGGGAACTATATTTAAAGAAGAGTAAGAAGGGCAACGGTGACTTTTCGCAATCTTCTCACATGTAAAGATGGAAGCTTCAAGGCAAACAGCAACCAGAATTTGTTCAGATTTCTTAGAAACAGAGCAGTCTCTTTGGTTCAGTAGATCACGACAATTTGTATTTTGAAGGCAGCTCTTTTTAAGGAAATACACGCTGCCTTTACCTTGTTTTACAGGCAGGCTGGGTGTTACTATAGTCAGACCTTTCTCTACATACCTTATTTGTAGAAAGAAAATCTAAATTTCTGTATATGAAAGTAAAGCCCACTTTTCTATTTGAAGAAAAATTTTACTCTGTAGTTTCCCAGAGAAGCAGATCCCCTAGAATGCCACGTCTAGGCGATATTGAAAGCAGTGGACTCCGAGTTCAGATTAGTTGGAGTTAAGAGGTTGATGGTAATAGAAAAGACCAACTTAATACCTCAGAGTAAATATGTGTTACAATCTAAACCTCTTGCAAAATAGTCCACTGTAATCCATTTATGATCTACTCACTGGACACCTGTTCACCTACCCCCACCACTAGCAGAGATCACCATGTTTCAGAAGTATATTTGAGGTTGCAACATATATGCTTCTATAACTGCAAATCTTTGTTTTTAGAAGAGTAACATGTTCTTAGAAGACAGACAACTTTTCTTTGTGCTATAAGGATAGCAGGTGTGGAGTACTATTCCACAAGTCTACAACTGTCTATCAATCAGCCAAGAACAAAACAAGGGCAACAATTGTGTCAGTACAATTCTGGACAGTAACAATGCATTTAGGTTGGAGGAGTTAAGCCACAGATAAAAGGCTAAGAGAAGTCATCTCAGAGCACCAGCATCGAAGCTTCCTGCTTCGGCGAGTCCACCCCTGTTTACCTGCTTCAGAAAATCACATTCCCAGAAGAAACAACTATTGTCCTATTAAACCTACTTAGCTGAACAAGCCATTCTGACCTTGTGTTACTGTGTACCTTTTTACCCTCCAAAAAATACCTGGGTAAAATAAAACCCCTGGATTAGAGTACACGCTAGTGATCAGAGCTACAATCATAATCCCAGACCAATACTGTAACTATTAACACTGAGAGCAACTAGTAGAACAAGAAAGATGACATCTGACTTCTTTAGAAAATGCTTCAGACCACTGGACTGGAACAGAAGAACTCTGGGGGACCTAAACAGCTGCTATAAACAACAATTTAGTCATTACATGGAAAAGCAAAACTTGACAAGGGCAACAAAACACAGAAAATACAAACAGAGGAAAATTAAATCGTATCCTTACTTATTCAAGTGTTTCCTAGCTGCAGGGATACCAGACATTTCTTCATTCAGCACATATTTCTTCGTTCCCATGCAGTAATTTTCCATGTATTCTGCCCAATGTAGTTGCCGAACATCAAAATTAAATGCCTGCATAAAAGAAAAGCTTTCACTTTTCACATGAAAAATTCACCTGCTATGTATAAAAGGAAAGGAATAAATACTTTTATACCTGATAATTTCAGTTCATCTTTCATGCAAGAAAGCTATCTTGTCCTTAATCATAAGGATAATACAGATAAAGATCCCATTCCTGACTCAAGAAAGCAGCTTCTTATATCATCCAAATTTCAGTAACTTCATGCCTTATTTTTCCTTCTCAGTGGTAATATTCTTCCCTCCACTTCCAACTGCACTGCCTTCCCATTTCATGCATCTGTAAGGAACTCTACCCTAGAAATAACTATTTTCTCCTCCCTTTTAAGTGCACTTATAGTTGTATAGCTATATTTTAAGAACCACCATTGGAGCATTTGCTTCAGGAAGGGGAAGTAACAACACTAAATTCACAAGTCAAGCTTTTCACTGCTATATTAATTTCCTCTCCTCAAGATTCTACGATAACAGCTATTATTACCTAAGTCCCAATAAATACCAAGATTCTCCTAGCAGGTTTTTAACACTGCCCATTTTGTTTTGGGTAAATGAATAAGCAACATTATAGGAAGAGATAAACAAACAGATTAATTACCGTGAAACTGTACTCGGCTTTCACAGTTGTCATACATGCAAGTAGAATTCTCCAGACCATGCTTCCAAATAAGCTGCTTAATAGCATGGCAGGTATGTTACAAGGTACGATGAAAAACAAACCCATCAGAGTCGTGAAAACAAACCCTCGCAGAAAGCCTTTGCGAATTAGCATTATTTGCAAGTTAAAGGTCAGCGGGGAGTGCTAGTTGTGATATAAAATACACTATCTAGTCATGATACAGATATACACTATACAGCTTTCTAGTAGTGGTAAGTCACCAGAATTTCTCAACTGAACTTTATTTTCCCATAGTATATCATCCCAGCAAGAACACAGAAGTAAAGAAAGTTTCAACTGTTACTTCAACTAGTTCTTTCTTGCTGCATACACATCTGAGTGAAACTTCAGCCGTTTGAAAATGCTAACGGGCCAGCGCTCTGGGGTTGTTTTGGGTTCGGCTTCTGAACTTTGCCCAAACTCAAGTTGCTGGGGCAATGAGAGAGCAGGGAAGGGATGGAAACCCTCCCCAAACAAGAATCGCCAAACCTATTCTATTTCCTACTTTTATACTGTTTATTTAGAAGTTTGGCAGCTTTTCTTCAACTTAACTATAGAAGTAGATTCTGGAAAACGCTTCAATGGGAAAGACATCTTAAAGATGACAAAACTGTTCCAAATGCATAAGTAAATTTGTGTTTTTAAAACTGTAACTGGAGATTTTTATCCTGCTGAGTATTAACTAACAAAAACATCAGAAAGGAAGATTGGACTCAGGGCAGGGGGAAGGTGGTGTGGAGAACACCACCTCCATTCCATTACGAACTATTGCACAAATGTATTTTTAGTAACTTGGAATGAATCCAGTAAGATTTGTGTAACTTTTCCCAGCCACAGGAGGGGCAAGGAAGTGGAAATCTGGTAGCACAGGCACAACTGCAGGGAAAAGGTAACTTCAGTCAGTATCAGTCACCAGGGTGAACCAGCCAGCCATATCCAGATGGTATTTGGTTTGTGCGGCAAGGTTTTGTTAGTGGGCAGCCTACAGAGGTGAGAACCTGCTAGAAGCTTCTCCTGTGTCTGACAGGTCCAATGGCAGCCACCTCCAAGATGGACCCACCTCTGGCCAAGGCTAAGGCCAAGTGCATCAGCAATGGTGGTAGCACATCTATGACAACATATTCAAAGGGGAAAAAGGAAGCTGCACTACTGCTGCTGAGGAGCAGAGTGAGAATATGTTAAAAACCCAAAAAAAACAAGACAAGCCTGCAGACAGCAAGGTCAGTGGAGAAGGAAGGGGAGGAGGCGCTCCCACTGCTGGAGCAGATTCCCCCACAGCCCGTGGTGAAGACCACGGTGAAGCAGGTTGTTCCTCTACAGCCCACAGTGGACCACAGTGGAGCAGATGCACCTGCAGGAAGCTGTGAGCCCATGGGAAGCCCACAATGGAGCAGGCTGCTGGCAGGACCTGTGGACAGAGGAGCCCACACTGGAGTAGGCTGCTGGCAGGACTTGTGACAGTGCAGGGGACCCACAGTGGAGCAGTCTGTTGCCGAAGGACTGTAGGCCGTGTAAAGGATCCACACTGGAGCAGTTTTATGAAGAACGGCAGCCCATAGGCAAGACCCACACTGTAACAGTTGAGGACTGTCTCCCATGGGAGAGATCCCCATACTAGAGCATGGGAAGAGCATGAAGAGTCCTCCCTGTGAGGAAGGAGTGGCAGAGACAATGTGTCATGAAGATAACACAATGCCCCATTCCCCATCCCCTGCATCACGCAGAGGGAGGAGGTAGAGAAAAATATGGAGTAAAGCTAAGCTTGGGAAGAAGGGAGGGGTGGCAGGGGGAAGATGCTCTTTAAGAATTGAGTTTATTTCTCATTACTCTGATTTCATTAGTAAATTAAACTGATTTTCCCCAAGTTGAGTGTGTTTTGCCTGTGACAGTAATTGGTGAGCGATCTCTCCCTGCCCTTATCTCAACCCATGAGCCCTTCTATATATTTTCTTTCCCCTGTCCAGTTTGGGAGAGGAAGCGATAAAGCAGCTCTTGTACACACCTGGCATCCAGCCAGGGTGGACCCACCACACACATTTCTGTTAGTTTGAAATTGGTAAACACAGCACAAAAGTAGAGGCTCACATAGATGGCCAACACCACACAGTGGTAAGACTAAAGCTTTTTTTCATTTGAACTTTCATTCGCTCTAACTCAGATCTTGCACTCAGTTTTTCTCCCTTAACCTTGAGGACTCTATCACTCTGCTTTTTTTTTTTTAATTTTTATTTTCTACACTTCTCTCCCTGCATGGAGCAGTTTTAGTCACACAGTAAGAGTGTGCTTCAGAAAGTGAGAAAATTTACACTTACATTTCTTTGAACATACGTGGTTCTCCAACCAAAGCATGAAAAGGGTTGCTAGTTTAAAAATAAGCAAAAAAGTCCCTCAAACCCACCTCTTGTTCCTCAGAAAAGAGACAGTAGTCAAGAAGTAAAGCCTTGTTTTATTCCAGATGTAAGTAAAGCCGTAACAGTTTGGCCTCTTGGATGATATATGGGCAACACCAGATTACATGATCAGGCCCCTCCAAAGACAACTACCTTTTGTATCAGGCCTCCTTTCAAGGGGGTCCTGACCTTCCTCATCTCTGATCACATCACTGAACTAACTTATACCACAGCCCTGGCACAACTGAGAGTATGCAACAGGAATCTTCAGTGCTGGGCTTTGCTCCCATTACAGGAGCAGCATCACCAGCTCACGTCCTTACAGAACGAGCTTTCAGTCCCCACACCCACACCACACAGCTACTTGCCTTTTTGTCTTCTGGTTTCAGCTGGTTCATTAGCATAGTCATATTTTCAGTATTCCAGATCCAAGAATTGCTTGTGAAGTATTCTAACAACATCATGGACTTATGAAGGCGTGTTATTGTTTTCATCATCCTACAGTCCAAGGTGTGGAATGTACAGGTTACAGTGGTAAAGATTAGTTCAAACAAGAAAACCAGACAGACTGTAATTTCTTTACCCCCAACCCCACACCCCTATGTAAACATATCCCATCTTACTCTGTACCCACAGCACATTTTGTTAGACCAATAGGATATTTCTGCATATTACTAAAGTGGACTTTGGCTGTCCAATCTTCAAACAGAATCAGAAATCATACAATTTTCCTAATCTTACTTCCCAGTGTAATAGTAAACTTCTTTCCTAAAAAAAAAAAAAGGAGAGATTGCAAAACGTTGTCTTCTGTTGATAAGACTTCATTTAGGACACAGAACACTTTTCACTCCAGCATACTGGAATATCTAGCTGCACTGAACAATTTGACTTGATCAGAGTCAAACTGCAGACAGAACATGTGCACAAAAGTTTATGCAAGGGAGTAAGTTTTCACGACCTTCCTGCACGCTGTGCAAGACCAGATCTCTGTACAAACAGAATTGGTTTATTACGGTCACTAAGAGATAAAGGTTTTAAACCACCAGAAATATGGCTTAGTTCCTTAACCCTACTGCTTCTGCGGCAAAAGGCAGGAAAACATTTGAGAGCACAGATACACCACAGCAGATCCTGCTAGTTGGGTGATCAGTCCTGTGCTACTCCGAAATACGCAGAAATACCTTCCATCACCCCTTACTATGTGTCACCCATTTGGCTGAGGCAGGGCCTCAGGACAAATTATCTCTCTCCAATCAGCCCCTTCTCCGCTCTGGGAGGAAAGGGTTAGGAGAGAGAGAAAAGGGAAAAGACAAAGAGTGGGTGAGGCCTCAGTTAAGTTTTGGAAACTAAAACCCTTTTAATAACAACAAAACCAATATTATACGAACAAACAACAACAAGATATATATTAACAGATATATACGAGGTTTGGGCACCTGGTGCAGTGAGGGTTAAACCACAGGCAAACTACCCATTAATGGCTGCAGCACATGGCCTGGAGCAGGGACCAGGGCTGGTCCCGCCAGGCCCCAGCAGCAGCAGGCGGTGGAGCTGGTGGAGCTGGCAGTCACGGCGGGC
>NW_010388336.1:22014-29150 GCF_000710305.1 Buceros rhinoceros silvestris | reverse complement strand
TGCCTCCGGCCAATCAGCGGCAGTGCGAGCGGCAGCAGGAGGTACCGGCCAGCAGCAGATAGCACAGCCCAGTCCTCCTCAGAGCAGCCCCTGGCAGCAGACAGACAGGCTGCCACCCTAGCAGATGTTAACCACAGTGCCAGCACCCACCGGGCAGCACGGGGCAAGGGCACGACGTCTGTCACTCTCTGCACGCAGTTTGCTAAAGCGACATAGTCCTGCCAAGGACCTCCACAGACAACGAGTGCAGTGACATGCAAGGGGGAGAGTACCTGAATTGGTTTGTTTCGTATGTCAAACTGGTTTTATATTAAACCAGGACATTATGCAGAGGAAGCAACTCTACAAAACCACCACCCGGAGTACTGAGAAGTTATAAGGATCAATTTGGGCAAGTTTCTCTTTGATTGCACTATCTGAAGTGGACTAAAAAATGAGTCACCCGGCCTCTCAGATGCAAGATCCCACATTTACAACAAGACAATTGTTTTAACTGTTACAGTGCTGGAGATGGTATTTCAATTTTAATAAACACTAACTAGTATCAAGTAACTTAATGCTAATTAAATTCCTGCTTTGGGTGCTTGAGGTATTTTTGTCTGACAGAACCGCTTCCAATTTGATCCTTCTAGCAAGACACACTGATCATTTTAAGCACAGAGTGAGAAATGGGGTGGGGGGTAAGGTGAAGAAAGTAGAACAACACAGCACTAACAGGAAGTGGCTTTCTGAAGGTAAGTTTTATTCAAAGTTCACTTAAATAAAACCTACTGATTTTCCTCTGAAAGCTGCCTTGATGCATTTATACTTGTAGAAGGGATATAGTACATTGTCCCAGAAACTCTAAAGAAAGTATTTTGTGTCACATTAGGGCCCATACTGTCACTAATGACTGGCATCTCAGTATCTAAAAGAATATAAAAATTGCTTCTTTTTCTTCTCCTGAAATGGAGCAATACAAATTGCAGGGACCACTGGAGAAGTCGGGTATCTCTAAAGTACAAAAAGCACAAATATTTTTCCTTAAACCCCACAGGAACCAGAGTAATTCAGTTGTATCCAAATTTTAGACCACCAGCTCATTTTATTAGTAGACACTGAGATACTTTCGAACACCTTCTTATAATTTCACCAGTCAGGTAAGGTGGCAACAAGTGGGAGCTGAGTTGAACTACAGTTCCTCTGATTCAAAAATAATTCAGAATAGACTGTGCATCCGAAACGTGTCCTGTGCTAACAAGACTGAGCTGAGCATAAAAATAAGCATATTAGTTATGTCAAAAAGCTCAGAAAAGAACTCAAAACTTGGAAAGCAAAGATCTACTGGTCAGATAAGCCAGAAAGATGCCAGAGCAAAATGGCCTGCATAAAAACGGTGCCAAACAGAACACGGTGGCTTAACAGCTTTCGCAGACGTCTGTCCACTGACAGTCTTAAAATTGTTTAACTTAGCTGACTTGCCCTTTCGTGCCTCCCCAACTTGTGTTCCTATGCTAAGCTGGAAGACCAGCTGTGTTTTAGCTGGAGTGCTTAAACTGCTGCAGTTTAAGAAAACTTGCATCCCTGCAGAATACTGAATGGTGCAAAGGAACATCTGACTAGACAAGTGTAAATTTTGAGCTTGTTACTGGTCACCAACATTAGCTTTTGATCCTTTCTGTAAAGAAAAACTAAACTAAATTTAAACTATCAAAGACTAAACTGCTGGGAATCTTGCCATCTCTGCTTGTGGATATGGTTTTTTAGAGCATAGCTAAAAAATTAAAAACCCGGTAGATAAATAAACGGAGGGGCTAAAAAAGAGGTTTTATCTCCACTGCAGGTTTTCCCCCTCCCACCAACTCAAGTTGGATGTAGTGCCTGGCCACAGAACCAGCTGATTCGGTTCATCAGTGGCAAATTGTGTTTTATTCTTCAGGGTTAGTTTGAGATACCACCCAAATTCATATCATCCACATGCTCCCAACTGCTAGAGCAATTTAAAACCACCAGAAATATGGCTTGGTCCCTTAACGCTACTGCTTCTGCAGCAGAAAGACCGAAGAGGACCAACTTTCTTGGTGATAGTTTGTTAGTTTGCACTAAATCAACATGAAACTACACTTGTTACTGAGAAGAAAAAGAACTATGGTGACAGCCTCTTGTTCAGAGATGTCAGCAATAAGTGTGGACACTCAGGCTGCTCTAGCAGACTAAGTTTTATAACTGATGGCACCATATTTCTCCAGCAGATGGGAACAAACACATGCCTGAAAAAAAGAGCATGAACACACATAATGAACGTTCTCTCTTGTGTGTTTTGAAACACACACTTCATGGGTTGTTCCAGAAACAGCCATTGATACAAGTCATAAATACCCAAGCGATGTCTAACCAGACAGTGTAATATCCAGCACTGCATCACACCTCAAGCTGAAGACAGAAAAAAGTCAGACCTGCTGACCATCACAAAGAACTGAACATCAGCAGCAGCCAGCAAGTCAGCGTGACAGCACACAGACTTTCACCGAGATACTAGTAGAGTTTTGCCTCTACTAGGCAGTCCACATTACCACAAAAAACATTTTAACAGTTTGAGAAGCATGTCACAGGAATTAAAAAGTTTTCAGTGGTAGTTAATTCAATTATCTGTAAGTCTGGTGGGTGTGTTTCTATACCAGACAACTGAAAGCGACCAGGCCTAAGGCTATGACTGCAGTTTGAAGAAATCTTACACACAACCTGCTGTCTCCAAGCTAAAAACAGTTCTGATGCTTAACACAGCCTGATCCTTCAGTGCATCTACAGGTTGCCAATCTGCAAGTCTCTGCAAAAGCATTAGAAATAGTTAACAATATTTTTTTTTAAAAATTCCTCTAAAATACATAAAACAAGCTTTTGGATTTGTCTTTGCTCAGATTTTCCTTTGGCTGTAAATTTTGAAGTGCAAGATGTACTACTGGAATTCTTATCTTCCCAGCAGCTCTGTCATTCCTTTAAGTGTTCAACTTCAAAATGCTTCCAAGAATAAAAAAAATTAACCTATTCAGTAACAATGAACTCTTTATAAATTTGATTTGTGAAAGGTACTTCATGTTAAGTTTTAAGAAGGTTTAAATTGCAATTATAGATAGGAAGTTATGTACTTCACACCTCCACACACACATCAACCACACCTTCCCTTTAGCTTTGTAAGAAGCAGTAACAAAAAACTAATGGCTGGAGAAATCCCTGAATTACAACTTTATATACTTCATGCCACATTTTGTTCTTCCAGAGCAATTGGAAAGATCTGCTGAGTGTGTATTTTTAAAGGCTTTAAGATTTCAAATATACTGAATTAAAGTAACAAATGGTTCTGTTACGCTAAGCACTATGCAAAGCTACAAGAGACAAATGTGCCTTTACATTAAAGTCAACGAGACAAGCTTTGCTACACAACTAAGTACATATGGCAAGCTACTGACAATACTATCCTTAAAACTGGATGCTAAGGATTATCACCACTATTTACGTAATTGCACAATGCTATAAAAATCTTCAGTATTTATATAAAATATTAGTCTTCATTATGCCATTCCTTATTGTACATGTTCTCTCTCTAAAATTTGCAAGTATTACATGCACTATTTCCTCCTTCTCTTTTAACTAATATTATCAGAGAATTGTTAAATTCACATAAAAAGATTCCATCTCAGTAAAAACACCGATTCTATAAGTGAGCTGCAAAGAATGCTTTCACATTGCAGAAAGATTTCAACAGTTAAGTTTTGATAAACACTGAACAAGAAGGTTATTATGAACATAATCCTTTAGTTCCGAAGGGTCATCGGCCTGATCTATTTCTTTCACTTGTTAAAACCTTCTCATTCAGTTGCAGTAGAATACCCAGGAGTATGACAACAGCGCAGTTAACCTTGCGCATTAACGTCATTGCTGAAGAGTTTTTCCTACGTTGTAAGCAATAGAGACCTCAGAAGTCCAGACTCAGCACAGAGAGGGCAGGCTACTGATGATGCAAAGGCAAGTTAGCACAGTATTTGAATTTCCTTGCACTCATTTTACAGCATTTTTACTATACTAAAGTTGTTCTGCTGAACTGTCATGGAAAAGGTCACATATTAGATAAAGCCAGTCCTTCACTCAGAAGGGTGTCACATTGAGTTTAAGAATCTCCAAGAACATCTCTAAGGCTTTAGAAGTCTCCTAGTGTATGCTATCTGTTAATGAAAACCATTCTGTCAACTGGACAGAATGACCACAGCAACATTAGTATGTCCCTGTACCACGATTGTCACCAGCCCGTCAATTAAAGCAGCTTGCAAAGTACTTTCAGCCAGAAGACTAGAAAGAAGTGGCAGAGTAAACAGGTGTCTCAAATTTCATCTATTATTAAACAGCACATGAAGACTGTTAGGATTTAACAGTGCATGTCTTGCTTGCATCTATATATTTATTTTCTTCTATCACTCCTACTGCAGTCTCCCATTCTTTAAAAGCTAAAGAAAAAAGGTAATATATAAGAAAAGCTATATTCTTCTAAGTGGGCTGGATATCAATCTTGAAAGAAAAGCTTTGTGACTGCACAATTACTTTATTTGAATGTCCCACACTTCCTCCCTATCTTGTGCACGATAGGAAAGTCACCCACCCACGGCTATATTAAACTAATCAGGAATACTCACATCAGTGATACTTCACAGGTTAGAAAATACATATTTAATGTCACCAGTTGTACTAGTACTGATTAAAGTTCTAAATTCCATCTTTGGACATCAAGTATGAACTCCAAGAAAAGCAAAAACAAATGCAAAATTCCCAATGTTACAACATAAACCTACTAGGAGTGTTTTAAGTAACAGGATTGTTCACAGCCTTGTTTTACTCCCACTGATCAAATACTTAAGACTGAAAGCCTTTTTGACAAGATTCTGGCAGCACTACTTCCTAACCATCTGAAAGACAGTTGGGTGGCATTTACTGCCAACTATTTTTAGTGACTGATGAAGTTTTCACATCTGACACGGAATTTCTATCAGTTTTTATTAAGAATAACTTAAAATTGCAGAAGAAGTTCAGAGCTAGGAAACACGTTCAATACCTTCTGTTGATCTGGAGAGCTTACACCTTTTCCATGTGGGAAAGTTACTAGGCAGAAGTCTGTAACTACTGTTGCTGTGAGTGTATTATTGAGTAGGCTCAGAACAAAAGAGCCCCTTTGGTTTAGAAGTTTTCTCCTGCGAACCACTTACATTTCTTCCTTCTACTGATCCGGTGCCAAGTGCATTACAGAACCTTTCCCCTCGTTGCAGGACAGGCCTAGACTATAGCACAATGAATGAATACTCACTTGTGCTAATACACTGTCACCACAGTGGTGATTTTAAAAAGTCTGAAGACAGATAGTTTTGAAAACACAACATACGCGATGAATTATGATCACAGCAAACCCAAAACAAATTGAAGTGACATCTTACATTCCTTCTGCATAATTTAGTTCAGTTCGTTTAGCAGAGCTATGCCATTTTCACCACTAAGAAGTATGCCAGGTACTAGTGTAAATATTATACTCCGAATGGAATGTCGAGATTATACAAACCGACACATCAGGTCAAGTTGCATCATCCACAGGAATAACCAAAATTAACTCTGTCTCTCCTTCCATTTTCAGTTTGTAATAGCAGCAATAATCTTAATACAAGCCACTTCCTAGAGTTTAATGACTGATCCTAGTCAGTCGTTAAACTGATGTTTCAGATCCAAGACATATCTTGGCCAGCATTGTTGACCCAGTCACTTAAGAATCTGTTGACTGAATCTGTCACTTCAGAAATCATTGTTGAGCCAATCTCTTCAAAATGCAGCCACTGGATTGTTACTGGTTATAGTTAGTAAATCTAGGTAGTGCTCGTGCCACATACTCTTCGTAAGTCTCCACGACCTTACCAGCAAGATATTTTTGGCCCTGTCCTTCTTACCATGGTTTACGACCTGTCAATCCGAGCAAGAGATCATAAAAAAACGCAGGTATTGCATGGCTGACTGCAGTCCAAAATCGAATCAAGAGGGGGTTGAAACGAAACCTGATGTTAGGGTACCTTACTGCACATTCTAACGGTCTGATCTTGAAATTCAAATTAACGTGATACTCTGTAGGAAAAAAATAAGGATCAACATATTTTACATACCTATTATTCAAGAACAAACACCACCTGCTAGAACTTGTAATTCTGTTTACCTTGACTACTCAAACCCCCAAACTACAAACATCCTCAACCAAAACATCCTCATTTTTGCTAGAAAGTTCAAGTCACTTTGAATTCAAGGACCTGTTCTCAGGAAAAAAAAAGGTGGTTTTAATGACGCAGCATTCAGGGAAAGAAAAAAAATTTTACAACAATCAGTATGTGTCATAGCGTAAGCATAACTTTGTTCAAAAGTCAGAGGAACAGACAAGATAGAGCTAGTCATCATTACCTTGGGCTTCTTCCAGTAATCCTGAGGTACATATCATACAGGAATGCTGGGGCCTTATGGCTTACAGCAATCCAGTAATGATATAAAAGGTGATTGGAAGTTAGATTTACATTGGGCCGTCTGAAGGCCTGTTCGAGAGGATTCCTCTTGAAAGTAGAAATTACATGGTATTCTGAGAAAGAAAAGTGGCGTAACAGCTTTGATAATAACTATGTAAAATTTAATGGTTTTCAAAGTACATTACAGCGTACAGTATTCATGGTAGTATGTTATTTAAATAACCACCCTAATTTTTCTACTATCCACAGAAACTAAAACAGAGTCATAGGCTTTTATTCTAAAATACTGCTGAGCTGGTTCTTATAATCAGAGGTCTTTTGTGCCTTCATTTCCAGTATTATATTTTATTACTGTAGCTTCTCTCTTTCTGTTCCTCTTCCCTACCTGACAAGTTCTTGATTTCAAAAATTCACAGCAATTTTGTCTATATCGCATGCAAAGCTATTTAAATAGTCATCTATATTTCACGAAGAAAGTTATTCTGATCATTTGTGAAGAACAATTTAAAACCAGACTGAGGCCTTTGCAAGGACCTGAAGCACAATCAAGTGACTTTTTTAAACAACTTATCCATATTTAAGCATTAAAAAAAATAATTAGGATGGAATTCCATGTGAAAT